>NW_026734610.1:0-287508 GCF_949786415.1 Peromyscus eremicus | reverse complement strand
TACACACACGGGCCATATCTAGTTCAACTCTGCTTAAGAAACTGACAAGAATAGTAGCTCCTCTTCAGTCCAATACCATGTACTTGGTGGGAACAGACGCGAGTGCTATTTGCACTGTGTATGGCAGTGGGAGCGCAATAGTGACTTTCCTTACCAGAAAAGAACTCTTGTTCGTAGGACCAAATACTGCATGTGATTCAACTCCATTTAGTACTGGGAACCAAACGCTAGCTCGCCTTACAAGAAACACACTCTGCTTTTGAGAAAAGAGCACTCTTCTACTCTACTGTGTTTCCTATAGGGCCAAAACAGTGAGCTTGCTCAGAAAAAAAGAACTGTGCTTCCTACACACACGGGCCATATCTAGTTCAATTCTGCTTAGGAAACTGACAAGAATAGTAGATCCTCTTCAGTCCAATACACTGTACATGCTGGGAACAGACGCCAGTGCTATTTGCCCTGTGTATGACAACGCGAACGCAATAGTGACTCTTCTTACCAGAAAACAACTCTTGCTCGTAGGACCAGAAACTGCATGTGATTCAACTCCATTAGGACTGGGAAACACACACTAGCTCACCTTACAAGAAACACACTCTCCTTTTGAGAAAAGAGCACTCTTGTACTCTACTGTGTTTCCTATGGGGTCCGAACGGTGAGCTTGCTCAGAACAAAAAAACTTTGCTTCCTACACACACGGGCCATACCTAGTTCAACTCTGCTTAGGAAACTGACAAGAACAGTAACTCCTCTTCAGTCCAATACACTGTACTTGCTGGGAACAGACGCGAGTGCTATTTGCACTGTGTATGGCAATGGGAGCACAATAGTGACTCTTCCTACCAGAAAAGAACTCTTGCTCGTAGGACCGCAAACTGCATGTGATTCAACTCCATTTAGGACTGGGAAACAAACGCTAGCTCGCCTTACAAGAAACACACTCTGCTTTTGAAAAAAAAGAGCAATCTTCTACTCTTCTGTGTTTCCTATAGGGCCAGAACAGTGAGCTTGCACAGAACAAAAGAAGTGTGCTTCCTACACACACGGCCATATCTAGTTCAATTCTGCTTAGGATACTGACAAGAACAGTATCTCATCTTCAGTTAAAATACACTGTATATGCTGGGAACAGACACCAGTGCTATTTGCCCTGTGTATGACAATGGGAGCACAATAGTGACTCTTCTTAACAGAAAACAACTCTTGCTCATAGAACCAGAAACAGCATGTAACTCCACTCCATTTTGGACTGGGAAAGAAACACTAGCTCGCCTTACAAGAAATACATTCTGCTTTTGAGAAAAGAGCACTCTTCTACTCTACTGTGTTTCCTGTAGGGCCAGAACAGAAAGCTTGCTCAGAACAAAAGAACTGTGCTTCCTACACACACGGGCCATATATAGTTGAATTCTGCTTAGGAAACTGACAAGAACAGTATGTCCTCTTCAGTCAAAATACACTGTATATGCTGGGAACAGACACCAGTGCTATTTGCCCTGTGTATGACAATGGGAGCGCAACAGTGACTCTTCTTACCAGAAAACAACTCTTGCTCATACGACCAGAAACTGCATGTGATTCAACTCCTTTTAGGACTGGGAAACAAACGCTAGCTCGCCTTAGAAGAAACACACTCTGCTTTTGAGAAAAGAGCACTCTTCTACTCTACTGTGTTTCCTATAGGGCCAGAACAGTGAGCTTGCTCAGAACAAAAGAACTGTGCTTCCTACACACACGGGCCATATCTAGTTCAACTCTGCTTAAGAAACTGACAAGAATAGTAGCTCCTCTTCAGTCCAATACCATGTACTTGGTGGGAACAGACGCGAGTGCTATTTGCACTGTGTATGGCAGTGGGAGCGCAATAGTGACTTTCCTTACCAGAAAAGAACTCTTGTTCGTAGGACCAAATACTGCATGTGATTCAACTCCATTTAATACTGGGAACCAAACGCTAGCTCGCCTTACAAGAAACACACTCTGCTTTTGAGAAAAGAGCACTCTTCTACTCTACTGTGTTTCCTATAGGGCCAAAACAGTGAGCTTGCTCAGAAAAAAAGAACTGTGCTTCCTACACACACGGGCCATATCTAGTTCAATTCTGCTTAGGAAACTGACAAGAATAGTAGATCCTCTTCAGTCCAATACACTGTACATGCTGGGAACAGACGCCAGTGCTATTTGCCCTGTGTATGACAACGCGAACGCAATAGTGACTCTTCTTACCAGAAAACAACTCTTGCTCGTAGGACCAGAAACTGCATGTGATTCAACTCCATTAGGACTGGGAAACACACACTAGCTCACCTTACAAGAAACACACTCTCCTTTTGAGAAAAGAGCACTCTTGTACTCTACTGTGTTTCCTATGGGGTCCGAACGGTGAGCTTGCTCAGAACAAAAAAACTTTGCTTCCTACACACACGGGCCATACCTAGTTCAACTCTGCTTAGGAAACTGACAAGAACAGTAACTCCTCTTCAGTCCAATACACTGTACTTGCTGGGAACAGACGCGAGTGCTATTTGCACTGTGTATGGCAATGGGAGCACAATAGTGACTCTTCCTACCAGAAAAGAACTCTTGCTCGTAGGACCGCAAACTGCATGTGATTCAACTCCATTTAGGACTGGGAAACAAACGCTAGCTCGCCTTACAAGAAACACACTCTGCTTTTGAAAAAAAAGAGCAATCTTCTACTCTTCTGTGTTTCCTATAGGGCCAGAACAGTGAGCTTGCACAGAACAAAAGAAGTGTGCTTCCTACACACACGGCCATATCTAGTTCAATTCTGCTTAGGATACTGACAAGAACAGTATCTCATCTTCAGTTAAAATACACTGTATATGCTGGGAACAGACACCAGTGCTATTTGCCCTGTGTATGACAATGGGAGCACAATAGTGACTCTTCTTAACAGAAAACAACTCTTGCTCATAGAACCAGAAACAGCATGTAACTCCACTCCATTTTGGACTGGGAAAGAAACACTAGCTCGCCTTACAAGAAATACATTCTGCTTTTGAGAAAAGAGCACTCTTCTACTCTACTGTGTTTCCTGTAGGGCCAGAACAGAAAGCTTGCTCAGAACAAAAGAACTGTGCTTCCTACACACACGGGCCATATATAGTTGAATTCTGCTTAGGAAACTGACAAGAACAGTATGTCCTCTTCAGTCAAAATACACTGTATATGCTGGGAACAGACACCAGTGCTATTTGCCCTGTGTATGACAATGGGAGCGCAACAGTGACTCTTCTTACCAGAAAACAACTCTTGCTCATACGACCAGAAACTGCATGTGATTCAACTCCTTTTAGGACTGGGAAACAAACGCTAGCTCGCCTTAGAAGAAACACACTCTGCTTTTGAGAAAAGAGCACTCTTCTACTCTACTGTGTTTCCTATAGGGCCAGAACAGTGAGCTTGCTCAGAACAAAAGAACTGTGCTTCCTACACACACGGGCCATATCTAGTTCAACTCTGCTTAAGAAACTGACAAGAATAGTAGCTCCTCTTCAGTCCAATACCATGTACTTGGTGGGAACAGACGCGAGTGCTATTTGCACTGTGTATGGCAGTGGGAGCGCAATAGTGACTTTCCTTACCAGAAAAGAACTCTTGTTCGTAGGACCAAATACTGCATGTGATTCAACTCCATTTAATACTGGGAACCAAACGCTAGCTCGCCTTACAAGAAACACACTCTGCTTTTGAGAAAAGAGCACTCTTCTACTCTACTGTGTTTCCTATAGGGCCAAAACAGTGAGCTTGCTCAGAAAAAAAGAACTGTGCTTCCTACACACACGGGCCATATCTAGTTCAATTCTGCTTAGGAAACTGACAAGAATAGTAGATCCTCTTCAGTCCAATACACTGTACATGCTGGGAACAGACGCCAGTGCTATTTGCCCTGTGTATGACAACGCGAACGCAATAGTGACTCTTCTTACCAGAAAACAACTCTTGCTCGTAGGACCAGAAACTGCATGTGATTCAACTCCATTAGGACTGGGAAACACACACTAGCTCACCTTACAAGAAACACACTCTCCTTTTGAGAAAAGAGCACTCTTGTACTCTACTGTGTTTCCTATGGGGTCCGAACAGTGAGCTTGCTCAGAACAAAAAAACTTTGCTTCCTACACACACGGGCCATACCTAGTTCAACTCTGCTTAGGAAACTGACAAGAACAGTAACTCCTCTTCAGTCCAATACACTGTACTTGCTGGGAACAGACGCGAGTGCTATTTGCACTGTGTATGGCAATGGGAGCACAATAGTGACTCTTCCTACCAGAAAAGAACTCTTGCTCGTAGGACCGCAAACTGCATGTGATTCAACTCCATTTAGGACTGGGAAACAAACGCTAGCTCGCCTTACAAGAAACACACTCTGCTTTTGAGAAAAGAGCACTCTTCTACTCTACTGTTTTTCCTTTAGGCCCAAAACAGTGAGCTTGCTCAGAACAAAAGAACTGTGCTTCCTACACACACAGGCCATATCTAGTTCAATTCTGCTTAGGAAACTGACAAGAACAGTAGTCTTCTTCAGTCCAATAAACTGCACTTGCTGGGAACAGACGCCGGTGCTATTTGCACTGTTTATGGCAATAGAGCACAATAGTGACTCTTCTTACCAGAAAACATCTCTTGCTCGTAGGACCAGAAACTGCATGTGTTTCAACTCCATTTAGGACTGGGAAAAAAACGCTAGCTCGCCTTACAAGAAACACACTCTGCTTTTGAGAAAAGAGCACTCTTCTACTCTACTGTGTTTCCTATAGGGCCACAACAGTGAGCTTGCTCAGAACAAAAGAACTGTGCTTCCTACACACACGGGCCATATCTAGTTCAACTCTGCTTAGGAAACTGACAAGAACAGTAACTACTCTTCAGTCCAATACACTCTACTTGCTGGGAACAGACGCGAGTGCTATTTGCACTGTGTATGGCAAAGGGAGCGCAATAGTGACTTTCCTTACCAGAAAACAACTCTTGCTCGTAGGACCAAAAACTGCATGTGATTCAACTCCATTTAGGACTGGGAAACTAACGCTAGCTCGCCTTACAAGAAACACACTCGGCTTTGAGTAAATAGCACTCTTCTACTCTTCTGTGTTTCCCATAGGTCCAGAACAGTGAGCTTGCTCAGAACAAAAGAACTGTGCTTCCTACACACACGTGCCATATCTAGTTCAACTCTCCTTAGGAAACTGACAAGAACAGTGGCTCTTCTTCAGTCCAATACACTGTACATTCTGGGAACAGACGCGATTGCTATTTGTACTGTGTATGGCAATGGGAGGGCAATAGTGACTTTTCTTACCAGAAAACAACTCTTGCTCATAGGAGCAGAAACTGCATGTGATTTAACTCCATTACGACTGGGAAACAAATGCTAGCTCGCCTTACAAGAAACACACTGTGCTTTTCAGAAAAGGGCACTCTTCTACTCTACTGGTTTTCCTATGGGGTCCGAACAGTGAGCTTGCTCAGAACAAAGAACTGTGCTTCCTACACACACGGATCATATCTAGTTCAATTCTGCTTAGGAAACTGACAAGGACAGTAGCTCCACTTCAGTCAAATACACTGTACTTGCTGGGAACAGACACGAGTGCTATTTGCACTGTGTATGGCAATGGGAGCGCAATAGTGACTTTCCTTACCAGAAAACAACTCTTGCTTGTAGGACCAGAAACTGCATGTGATTCAACTCCATTTAGGACTGGGGAACAAACGCTAGCTCGCCTTACAAGAAACACACTCTGCTTTTGAGAAAAGAGCACTCATCTACTCTACTGTTTTTCCTTTAGGCCCAGAACAGTGAGCTTGCTCAGAACAAAAGAACTGTGCTTCCTACACACACGGGCCATATCTAGTTCAACTCTGCTTAGGAAACTGACAAGTAGCTCCTCTTCAGTCCAATACACTCTACTTGCTGGGAACAGACGTGAGTGCTATTTGCACTGTGTGTGGCAATGGGAGCGCAGTAGTGACTTTCCTTAACAGAAAACATCTCTTGCTCGTAGGACCAGAAACTGCATTTTATTCAACTCCATTTAGGACTGGGAAACAAACGCTAGCTCGTCTTACAAGAAACACACTCTGCTTTTGAGAAAAGAGCAGTCTGCTACTCTACTGTGTTGCTTATATGAAAAGAACAGAGAGCTTGCTCAGAACAAAAGAACTGTGCTTCCTACACACATGGCCTTATCTAGTTCAATTCTGCTTAGGAAACTGACAAGAACAGTAGATCCTTTTCTGTCCAATACACTGTACGTGCTGGGAACAGATGCCAGTGCTATTTGCCCTGTGTATGACAATGGGAGCGCAATAGTGACTCTTCTTACCAGAAAACAACTCTTGCTCGTAGGACCAGAAACTGCATGTGATTGAACTCCATTTAGGACTGGGAAACAAACGCTAGCTCGCCTTACAAGGAACACACTCTGCTTTTGAGAAAAGAGCACTCTTCTACTCTACTGTGTTTCCTATGGGGATCGAACAGTGAGCTTGCTCAGAACAAAAAATCTGTGCTTCCTACACAAGGGCCATATCTAGTTCAACTCTGCTTAGGACACTGACAAGAACAGTAGCTCCTCTTCAGTCCAATACACTGTACTTGCTGGGAACAGACGTGAGTGCTAATTGCACTTTGTATGGCAATGGGATGGCAATAGTGACTCTTCTTACCAGAAAACAACTCTTGCTCGTAGGACCGCAAACTGCATGTGACTCAAATCCATTTAGCACTGGGAAACAAACGCTAGCTTGTCTTACAAGGAACACACTCTGCTTTTGAGAAAAGAGCACTTTCTACTCTACTGGGTTTCCTATAGGGCCAGAACAGTGAGCTTGCTCAGAACAAAAGAACTGTACTTCCTACACACACGGGCCATATATAGTTCAATTCTGCTTAGGAAACTGACAAGAACAGTAGATCCTCTTCAGTCCAACACACTGTACTTGCTGGGAACAGATGCGAGTGCTATTTGTACTGTGTATGGCAATGGGAGTGCAATAGTGACTCTTCTTACCAGAAAACAACTCTTGCTCTTAGGACCAGAAACTGCATTTGATTCAACTCCATTTAGGACTGGGAAACAAACGCTAGCTCGCCTTACAAGTAACACACTCTGCCTTTGAGAAAAGAGCACTCTTCTACTCTACTGTGTTTCCTACAGGGCCAGAACAGTGAGCTTGCTCAGAACAAAAGAACTGTGCTTCCTATACACATAGGCCATATCTGGTTCAACTCTGCTTAGGAATCTGAGAAGAAAAGTAGCTCCTCTTAAGTCCAATACTCTGTAAAGCCTGGGAACACACGCGAGTGCAATTTGCAATGTGTATGGTAATGGGAGCGCAATAGTGACATTCCTTACCAGAAAACAAGTCTTGCTCTTAGGACCAAAAACTGCATGTGATTCAACTTCATTTAGAACTGGGAAAGAAACGCTAGCTAGCCTTACAAGAAACACACTCTGCTTTTGAAAAAAAAGAGCACTCTTCTACTCTTCTGTGTTTCCTATAGGGCCAGAACAGTGAGCTTGCACAGAACAAAAGAAGTGTGCTTCCTACACACACGGCCATATCTAGTTCAATTCTGCTTAGGATACTGACAAGAACAGTATCTCATCTTCAGTTAAAATACACTGTATATGCTGGGAACAGACACCAGTGCTATTTGCCCTGTGTATGACAATGGGAGCACAATAGTGACTCTTCTTAACAGAAAACAACTCTTGCTCATAGAACCAGAAACAGCATGTAACTCCACTCCATTTTGGACTGGGAAAGAAACACTAGCTCGCCTTACAAGAAATACATTCTGCTTTTGAGAAAAGAGCACTCTTCTACTCTACTGTGTTTCCTGTAGGGCCAGAACAGAAAGCTTGCTCAGAACAAAAGAACTGTGCTTCCTACACACACGGGCCATATATAGTTGAATTCTGCTTAGGAAACTGACAAGAACAGTATGTCCTCTTCAGTCAAAATACACTGTATATGCTGGGAACAGACACCAGTGCTATTTGCCCTGTGTATGACAATGGGAGCGCAACAGTGACTCTTCTTACCAGAAAACAACTCTTGCTCATACGACCAGAAACTGCATGTGATTCAACTCCATTTAGGACTGGGAAACAAACGCTAGCTCGCCTTACAAGAAACACACTCTGCTTTTGAGAAAAGAGCACTCTTCTACTCTACTGTGTTTCCTATAGGGCCAGAACAGTGAGCTTACTCAGAACAAAAGAACTGTGCTTCCTACACACACGGGCCATATCTAGTTCAACTCTGCTTAAGAAACTGACAAGAATAGTAGCTCCTCTTCAGTCCAATACCATGTACTTGGTGGGAACAGACGCGAGTGCTATTTGCACTGTGTATGGCAGTGGGAGCGCAATAGTGACTTTCCTTACCAGAAATAAACTCTTGTTCGTAGGACCAAATACTGCATGTGATTCAACTCCATTTAGTACTGGGAACCAAACGCTAGCTCGCCTTACAAGAAACACACTCTGCTTTTGAGAAAAGAGCACTCTTCTACTCTACTGTGTTTCCTATAGGGCCAAAACAGTGAGCTTGCTCAGAAAAAAAGAACTGTGCTTCCTACACACACGGGCCATATCTAGTTCAATTCTGCTTAGGAAACTGACAAGAATAGTAGATCCTCTTCAGTCCAATACACTGTACATGCTGGGAACAGACGCCAGTGCTATTTGCCCTGTGTATGACAACGCGAACGCAATAGTGACTCTTCTTACCAGAAAACAACTCTTGCTCGTAGGACCAGAAACTGCATGTGATTCAACTCCATTAGGACTGGGAAACACACACTAGCTCACCTTACAAGAAACACACTCTCCTTTTGAGAAAAGAGCACTCTTGTACTCTACTGTGTTTCCTATGGGGTCCGAACGGTGAGCTTGCTCAGAACAAAAAAACTTTGCTTCCTACACACACGGGCCATACCTAGTTCAACTCTGCTTAGGAAACTGACAAGAACAGTAACTCCTCTTCAGTCCAATACACTGTACTTGCTGGGAACAGACGCGAGTGCTATTTGCACTGTGTATGGCAATGGGAGCACAATAGTGACTCTTCCTACCAGAAAAGAACTCTTGCTCGTAGGACCGCAAACTGCATGTGATTCAACTCCATTTAGGACTGGGAAACAAACGCTAGCTCGCCTTACAAGAAACACACTCTGCTTTTGAAAAAAAAGAGCAATCTTCTACTCTTCTGTGTTTCCTATAGGGCCAGAACAGTGAGCTTGCACAGAACAAAAGAAGTGTGCTTCCTACACACACGGCCATATCTAGTTCAATTCTGCTTAGGATACTGACAAGAACAGTATCTCATCTTCAGTTAAAATACACTGTATATGCTGGGAACAGACACCAGTGCTATTTGCCCTGTGTATGACAATGGGAGCACAATAGTGACTCTTCTTAACAGAAAACAACTCTTGCTCATAGAACCAGAAACAGCATGTAACTCCACTCCATTTTGGACTGGGAAAGAAACACTAGCTCGCCTTACAAGAAATACATTCTGCTTTTGAGAAAAGAGCACTCTTCTACTCTACTGTGTTTCCTGTAGGGCCAGAACAGAAAGCTTGCTCAGAACAAAAGAACTGTGCTTCCTACACACACGGGCCATATATAGTTGAATTCTGCTTAGGAAACTGACAAGAACAGTATGTCCTCTTCAGTCAAAATACACTGTATATGCTGGGAACAGACACCAGTGCTATTTGCCCTGTGTATGACAATGGGAGCGCAACAGTGACTCTTCTTACCAGAAAACAACTCTTGCTCATACGACCAGAAACTGCATGTGATTCAACTCCATTTAGGACTGGGAAACAAACGCTAGCTCGCCTTAGAAGAAACACACTCTGCTTTTGAGAAAAGAGCACTCTTCTACTCTACTGTGTTTCCTATAGGGCCAGAACAGTGAGCTTGCTCAGAACAAAAGAACTGTGCTTCCTACACACACGGGCCATATCTAGTTCAACTCTGCTTAAGAAACTGACAAGAATAGTAGTTCCTCTTCAGTCCAATACCATGTACTTGGTGGGAACAGACGCGAGTGCTATTTGCACTGTGTATGGCAGTGGGAGCGCAATAGTGACTTTCCTTAACAGAAAAGAACTCTTGTTCGTAGGACCAAATACTGCATGTGATTCAACTCCATTTAGTACTGGGAACCAAACGCTAGCTCGCCTTACAAGAAACACACTCTGCTTTTGAGAAAAGAGCACTCTTCTACTCTACTGTGTTTCCTATAGGGCCAAAACAGTGAGCTTGCTCAGAAAAAAAGAACTGTGCTTCCTACACACACGGGCCATATCTAGTTCAATTCTGCTTAGGAAACTGACAAGAATAGTAGATCCTCTTCAGTCCAATACACTGTACATGCTGGGAACAGACGCCAGTGCTATTTGCCCTGTGTATGACAACGCGAACGCAATAGTGACTCTTCTTACCAGACAGAAAACAACTCTTGCTCGTAGGACCAGAAACTGCATGTGATTCAACTCCATTAGGACTGGGAAACACACACTAGCTCACCTTACAAGAAACACACTCTCCTTTTGAGAAAAGAGCACTCTTGTACTCTACTGTGTTTCCTATGGGGTCCGAACAGTGAGCTTGCTCAGAACAAAAAAACTTTGCTTCCTACACACACGGGCCATACCTAGTTCAACTCTGCTTAGGAAACTGACAAGAACAGTAACTCCTCTTCAGTCCAATACACTGTACTTGCTGGGAACAGACGCGAGGGCTATTTGCACTGTGTATGGCAATGGGAGCACAATAGTGACTCTTCCTACCAGAAAAGAACTCTTGCTCGTAGGACCGCAAACTGCATGTGATTCAACTCCATTTAGGACTGGGAAACAAACGCTAGCTCGCCTTACAAGAAACACACTCTGCTTTTGAGAAAAGAGCACTCTTCTACTCTACTGTTTTTCCTTTAGGCCCAGAACAGTGAGCTTGCTCAGAAAAAAAGAACTGTGCTTCCTACTCACACAGGCCATATCTAGTTCAATTCTGCTTAGGAAACTGACAAGAACAGTAGACTTCTTCAGTCCAATATACTGCACTTGCTGGGAACAGACGCCGGTGCTATTTACACTGTTTATGGCAATAGAGCACAATAGTGACTCTTCTTACCAGAAAACATCTCTTGCTCGTAGGACCAGAAACTGCATGTGATTCAACTCCATTTAGGACTGGGAAAAAAACGCTAGCTCGCCTTACAAGAAACACACTCTGCTTTTGAGAAAAGAGCACTCTTCTACTCTAATGTGTTTCCTATAGTGCCACAACAGTGAGCTTGCTCAGAACAAAAGAACTGTGCTTCCTACACACACGGGCCATATCTAGTTCAACTCTGCTTAGGAAACTGACAAGAACAGTATTTACTCTTCAGTCCAATACACTCTACTTGCTGGGAACAGACGCGAGTGCTATTTGCACTGTGTATGGCAAAGGGAGCGCAATAGTGACTTTCCTTACCAGAAAACAACTCTTGCTGGTAGGACCAAAAACTGCATGTGATTCAACTCCATTTAGGACTGGGAAACTAACGCTAGCTCGCCTTACAAGAAACACACTCGGCTTTGAGTAAATAGCACTCTTCTACTCTTCTGTGTTTCCCATAGGTCCAGAACAGTGAGCTTGCTCAGAACAAAAGAACTGTGCTTCCTACACACACGTGCCATATCTAGTTCATCTCTCCTTAGGAAACTGACAAGAACAGTGGCTCTTCTTCAGTCCAATACACTGTACATTCTGGGAACAGACGCGATTGCTATTTCTACTGTGTATGGCAATGGGAGGGCAATAGTGACTCTTCTTACCAGAAAACAACTCTTGCTCATAGGAGCAGAAACTGCATGTGATTTAACTCCATTACGACTGGGAAACAAATGCTAGCTCGCCTTACAAGAAACACACTGTGCTTTTCAGAAAAGGGCACTCTTCTACTCTACTGGTTTTCCTATGGGGTCCGAACAGTGAGCTTGCTCAGAACAAAAGAACTGTGCTTCCTACACACACGGGCCATATCTAGTTCAATTCTGCTTAGGAAACTGACAAGGACAGTAGCTCCACTTCAGTCAAATACACTGTACTTGCTGGGAACAGACACGAGTGCTATTTGCACTGTGTATGGCAATGGGAGCGCAATAGTGACTTTCCTTACCAGAAAACAACTCTTGCTTGTAGGACCAGAAACTGCATGTGATTCAACTCCATTTAGGACTGGGGAACAAACGCTAGCTCGCCTTACAAGAAACACACTCTGCTTTTGAGAAAAGAGCACTCATCTACTCTACTGTGTTTCCTTTAGGCCCAGAACAGTGAGCTTGCTCAGAACAAAAGAACTGTGCTTCCTACACACACGGGCCATATCTAGTTCAACTCTGCTTAGGAAACTGACAAGTAGCTCCCCTTCACTCCAATACACTCTACTTGCTTGGAACAGACGTGAGTGCTATTTGCACTGTGTGTGGCAATGGGAGCGCAGTAGTGACTTTCCTTAACAGAAAACATCTCTTGCTCGTAGGACCAGAAACTGCATTTGATTCAACTCCATTTAGGACTGGGAAACAAACGCTAGCTCGTCTTACAAGAAACACACTCTGCTTTTGAGAAAAGAGCAGTCTACTACTCTACTGTGTTGCTTATATGAAAAGAACAGAGAGCTTGCTCAGAACAAAAGAACTGTGCTTCCTACACACATGGCCTTATCTAGTTCAATTCTGCTTAGGAAACTGACAAGAACAGTAGATTCTCTTCTGTCCAATACACTGTACGTGCTGGGAACAGATGCCAGTGCTATTTGCCCTGTGTATGACAATGGGAGCGCAATAGTGACTCTTCTTACCAGAAAACAACTCTTGCTCGTAGGACCAGAAACTGCATGTGATTGAACTCCATTTAGGACTGGGAAACAAACGCTAGCTCGCCTTACAAGGAACACACTCTGCTTTTGAGAAAAGAGCACTCTTCTACTCTACTGTGTTTCCTATGGGGATCGAACAGTGAGCTTGCTCAGAACAAAAAATCTGTGCTTCCTACACAAGGGCCATATCTAGTTCAACTCTGCTTAGGACACTGACAAGAGCAGTAGCTCCTCTTCAGTCCAATACACTGTACTTGCTGGGAACAGACGTGAGTGCTAATTGCACTTTGTATGGCAATGGGATGGCAATAGTGACTCTTCTTACCAGAAAACAACTCTTGCTCGTAGGACCGCAAACTGCATGTGACTCAAATCCATTTAGCACTGGGAAACAAACGCTAGCTTGTCTTACAAGGAACACACTCTGCTTTTGAGAAAAGAGCACTTTCTACTCTACTGGGTTTCCTATAGGGCCAGAACAGTGAGCTTGCTCAGAACAAAAGAACTGTACTTCCTACACACACGGGCCATATATAGTTCAATTCTGCTTAGGAAACTGACAAGAAGAGTAGATCCTCTTCAGTCCAACACACTGTACTTGCTGGGAACAGATGCGAGTGCTATTTGTACTGTGTATGGCAATGGGAGTGCAATAGTGACTCTTCTTACCAGAAAACAACTCTTGCTCTTAGGACCAGAAACTGCATTTGATTCAACTCCATTTAGGACTGGGAAACAAACGCTAGCTCGCCTTACAAGTAACACACTCTGCCTTTGAGAAAAGAGCACTCTTCTACTCTACTGTGTTTCCTATAGGGCCAGAACAGTGAGCTTGCTCAGAACAAAAGAACTGTGCTTCCTACACACATAGGCCATATCTGGTTCAACTCTGCTTAGGAATCTGAGAAGAAAAGTAGCTCCTCTTAAGTCCAAAACTCTGTAAAGCCTGGGAACATACGCGAGTGCAATTTGCAATGTGTATGGTAATGGGAGCGCAATAGTGACATTCCTTACCAGAAAACAAGTCTTGCTCTTAGGACCAAAAACTGCATGTGATTCAACTTCATTTAGAACTGGGAAAGAAACGCTAGCTCGCCTTACAAGAAACACACTCTGCTTTTGAAAAAAAAGAGCACTCTTCTACTCTTCTGTGTTTCCTATAGGGCCAGAACAGTGAGCTTGCACAGAACAAAAGAAGTGTGCTTCCTACACACACGGCCATATCTAGTTCAATTCTGCTTAGGATACTGACAAGAACAGTATCTCATCTTCAGTTAAAATACACTGTATATGCTGGGAACAGACACCAGTGCTATTTTCCCTGTGTATGACAATGGGAGCGCAATAGTGACTCTTGTTACCAGAAAACAACTCTTGCACATAGAACCAGAAACAGCATGTAACTCCACTCCATTTTGGACTGGGAAAGAAACACTAGCTCGCCTTACAAGAAATACATTCTGCTTTTGAGAAAAGAGCACTCTTCTACTCTACTGTGTTTCCTGTAGGGCCAGAACAGAAAGCTTGCTCAGAACAAAAGAACTGTGCTTCCTACACACACGGGCCATATATAGTTGAATTCTGCTTAGGAAACTGACAAGAACAGTATGTCCTCTTCAGTCAAAATACACTGTATATGCTGGGAAAAGACACCAGTGCTATTTGCCCTGTGTATGACAATGGGAGCGCAACAGTGACTCTTCTTACCAGAAAACAACTCTTGCTCATACGACCAGAAACTGCATGTGATTCAACTCCATTTAGGACTGGGAAACAAACGCTAGCTCGCCTTACAAGAAACACACTCTGCTTTTGAGAAAAGAGCACTCTTCTACTCTACTGTGTTTCCTATAGGGCCAGAACAGTGAGCTTGCTCAGAACAAAAGAACTGTGCTTCCTACACACACGGGCCATATCTAGTTCAACTCTGCTTAAGAAACTGACAAGAATAGTAGCTCCTCTTCAGTCCAATACCATGTACTTGGTGGGAACAGACGCGAGTGCTATTTGCACTGTGTATGGCAGTGGGAGCGCAATAGTGACTTTCCTTACCAGAAAAGAACTCTTGTTCGTAGGACCAAATACTGCATGTGATTCAACTCCATTTAGTACTGGGAACCAAACGCTAGCTCGCGTTACAAGAAACACACTCTGCTTTTGAGAAAAGAGCACTCTTCTACTCTACTGTGTTTCCTATAGGGCCAAAACAGTGAGCATGCTCAGAAAAAAAGAACTGTGCTTCCTACACACACGGGCCATATCTAGTTCAATTCTGCTTAGGAAACTGACAAGAATAGTAGATCCTCTTCAGTCCAATACACTGTACATGCTGGGAACAGACGCCAGTGCTATTTGCCCTGTGTATGACAACGCGAACGCAATAGTGACTCTTCTTACCAGAAAACAACTCTTGCTCGTAGGACCAGAAACTGCATGTGATTCAACTCCATTAGGACTGGGAAACACACACTAGCTCACCTTACAAGAAACACACTCTCCTTTTGAGAAAAGAGCACTCTTGTACTCTACTGTGTTTCCTATGGGGTCCGAACAGTGAGCTTGCTCAGAACAAAAAAACTTTGCTTCCTACACACACGGGCCATACCTAGTTCAACTCTGCTTAGGAAACTGACAAGAACAGTAACTCCTCTTCAGTCCAATACACTGTACTTGCTGGGAACAGACGCGAGTGCTATTTGCACTGTGTATGGCAATGGGAGCACAATAGTGACTCTTCCTACCAGAAAAGAACTCTTGCTCGTAGGACCGCAAACTGCATGTGATTCAACTCCATTTAGGACTGGGAAACAAACGCTAGCTCGCCTTACAAGAAACACACTCTGCTTTGAGAAAAGAGCACTCTTCTACTCTACTGTTTTTCCTTTAGGCCCAGAACAGTGAGCTTGCTCAGAAAAAAAGAACTGTGCTTCCTACACACACAGGGCATATCTAGTTCAATTCTGCTTAGGAAACTGACAAGAACAGTAGACTTCTTCAGTCCAATATACTGCACTTGCTGGGAACAGACGCCGGTGCTCTTTGCACTGTTTATGGCAATAGAGCACAATAGTGACTCTTCTTACCAGAAAACATCTCTTGCTCGTAGGACCAGAAACTGCATGTGATTCAACTCCATTTAGGACTGGGAAAAAAACGCTAGCTCGCCTTACAAGAAACACACTCTGCTTTTGAGAAAAGAGCACTCTTCTACTCTACTGTGTTTCCTATAGGGCCACAACAGTGAGCTTGCTCAGAACAAAAGAACTGTGCTTACTACACACACGGGCCATATCTAGTTCAACTCTGCTTAGGAAACTGACAAGAACAGTAACTACTCTTCAGTCCAATACACTCTACTTGCTGGGAACAGACGCGAGTGCTATTTGCACTGTGTATGGCAAAGGGAGCGCAATAGTGACTTTCCTTACCAGAAAACAACTCTTGCTCGTAGGACCAAAAACTGCATGTGATTCAACTCCATTTAGGACTGGGAAACTAACGCTAGCTCGCCTTACAAGAAACACACTCGGCTTTGAGTAAATAGCACTCTTCTACTCTTCTGTGTTTCCCATAGGTCCAGAACAGTGAGCTTGCTCAGAACAAAAGAACTGTGCTTCCTACACACACGTGCCATATCTAGTTCAACTCTCCTTAGGAAACTGACAAGAACAGTGGCTCTTCTTCAGTCCAATACACTGTACATTCTGGGAACAGACGCGATTGCTATTTGTACTGTGTATGGCAATGGGAGGGCAATAGTGACTCTTCTTACCAGAAAACAACTCTTGCTCATAGGAGCAGAAACTGCATGTGATTTAACTCCATTACGACTGGGAAACAAATGCTAGCTCGCCTTACAAGAAACACACTGTGCTTTTCAGAAAAGGGCACTCTTCTACTCTACTGGTTTTCCTATGGGTCCGAACAGTGAGCTTGCTCAGAACAAAAGAACTGTGCTTCCTACACACACGGGCCATATCTAGTTCAACTCTGCTTAGGAAACTGACAAGGACAGTAGCTCCACTTCAGTCAAATACACTGTACTTGCTGGGAACAGACACGAGTGCTATTTGCACTGTGTATGGCAATGGGAGCGCAATAGTGACTTTCCTTACCAGAAAACAACTCTTGCTTGTAGGACCAGAAACTGCATGTGATTCAACTCCATTTAGGACTGGGGAACAAACGCTAGCTCGCCTTACAAGAAACACACTCTGCTTTTGAGAAAAGAGCACTCATCTACTCTACTGTGTTTCCTTTAGGCCCAGAACAGTGAGCTTGCTCAGAACAAAAGAACTGTGCTTCCTACACACACGGGCCATATCTAGTTCAACTCTGCTTAGGAAACTGACAAGTAGCTCCTCTTCAGTCCAATACACTCTACTTGCTTGGAACAGACGTGAGTGCTATTTGCACTGTGTGTGGCAATGGGAGCGCAGTAGTGACTTTCCTTAACAGAAAACATCTCTTGCTCGTAGGACCAGAAACTGCATTTGATTCAACTCCATTTAGGACTGGGAAACAAACGCTAGCTCGTCTTACAAGAAACACACTCTGCTTTTGAGAAAAGAGCAGTCTGCTACTCTACTGTGTTGCTTATATGAAAAGAACAGAGAGCTTGCTCCGAACAAAAGAACTGTGCTTCCTACACACATGGCCTTATCTAGTTCAATTCTGCTTAGGAAACTGACAAGAACAGTAGATCCTCTTCTGTCCAATACACTGTACGTGCTGGGAACAGATGCCAGTGCAATTTGCCCTGTGTATGACAATGGGAGTGCAATAGTGACTCTTCTTACCAGAAAACAACTCTTGCTCGTAGGACCAGAAACTGCATGTGATTGAACTCCATTTAGGACTGGGAAACAAACGCTAGCTCGCCTTACAAGGAACACACTCTGCTTTTGAGAAAAGAGCACTCTTCTACTCTACTGTGTTTCCTATGGGGATCGAAGAGTGAGCTTGCTCAGAACAAAAAATCTGTGCTTCCTACACAAGGGCCATATCTAGTTCAACTCTGCTTAGGACACTGACAAGAACAGTAGCTCCTCTTCAGTCCAATACACTGTACTTGCTGGGAACAGACGTGAGTGCTAATTGCACTTTGTATGGCAATGGGATGGCAATAGTGACTCTTCTTACCAGAAAACAACTCTTGCTCGTAGGACCGCAAACTGCATGTGACTCAAATCCATTTAGCACTGGGAAACAAACGCTAGCTTGTCTTACAAGGAACACACTCTGCTTTTGAGAAAAGAGCACGTTCTACTCTACTGGGTTTCCTATAGAGCCAGAACAGTGAGCTTGCTCAGAACAAAAGAACTGTACTTCCTACACACACGGGCCATATATAGTTCAATTCTGCTTAGGAAACTGACAAGAACAGTAGATCCTCTTCAGTCCAACACACTGTACTTGCTGGGAACAGATGCGAGTGCTATTTGTACTGTGTATGGCAATGGGAGTGCAATAGTGACTCTTCTTACCAGAAAACAACTCTTGCTCTTAGGACCAGAAACTGCATTTGATTCAACTCCATTTAGGACTGGGAAACAAACGCTAGCTCGCCTTACAAGTAACACACTCTGCCTTTGAGAAAAGAGCACTCTTCTACTCTACTGTGTTTCCTATAGGGCCAGAACAGTGAGCTTGCTCAGAACAAAAGAACTGTGCTTCCTACACACATAGGCCATATCTGGTTCAACTCTGCTTAGGAATCTGAGAAGAAAAGTAGCTCCTCTTAAGTCCAATACTCTGTAAAGCCTGGGAACTCACGCGAGTGCAATTTGCAATGTGTATGGTAATGGGAGCTCAATAGTGACATTCCTTACCAGAAAACAAGTCTTGCTCTTAGGACCAAAAACTGCATGTGATTCAACTTCATTTAGAACTGGGAAAAAAACGCTAGCTCGCCTTACAAGAAACACATTCTGCTTTTGAAAAAAAAGAGCACTCTTCTCTTCTGTGTTTCCTATAGGGCCAGAACAGTGAGCTTGCACAGAACAAAAGAAGTGTGCTTCCTACACACACGGCCATATCTAGTTCAATTCTGCTTAGGACACTGACAAGAACAGTATCTCATCTTCAGTTAAAATACACTGTATATGCTGGGAACAGACACCAGTGCTATTTGCCCTGTGTATGACAATGGGAGCGCAATAGTGACTCTTGTTACCAGAAAACAACTCTTGCTCATAGAACAAGAAACAGCATGTAACTCCACTCCATTTTGGACTGGGAAAGAAACACTAGCTCGCCTTACAAGAAATACATTCTGCTTTTGAGAAAAGAGCACTCTTCTACTCTACTGTGTTTCCTGTAGGGCCAGAACAGAAAGATTGCTCAGAACAAAAGAACTGTGCTTCCTACACACACGGGCCATATATAGTTGAATTCTGCTTAGGAAACTGACAAGAACAGTATGTCCTCTTCAGTCAAAATACACTGTATATGCTGGGAACAGACACCAGTGCTATTTGCCCTGTGTATGACAATGGGAGCGCAACAGTGACTCTTCTTACCAGAAAACAACTCTTGCTCATACGACCAGAAACTGCATGTGATTCAACTCCATTTAGGACTGGGAAACAAACGCTAGCTTGCCTTACAAGAAACACACTCTGCTTTTGAGAAAAGAGCACTCTTCTACTCTACTGTGTTTCCTATAGGGCCAGAACAGTGAGCTTGCTCAGAACAAAAGAACTTTGCTTCCTACACACGGGCCATATCTAGTTCAACTCTGCTTAGGAAACTGACAAGAACAGTAACTCCTCTTCAGTCCAATACACTGTACTTACTGGGAACAGACGCAAGTGCTATTTGAACTGTGTATGGCAATGGGAGCGCAATAGTGACTTTCCTTACCAGAAAACAACTCTTGGTCGTAGGACCAGAAACTGCATGTGATTCAACTCCATTTAGAACTGGGAAACAAACGCTAGCTCGCCTTACAAGAAACACACTCTGCTTTTGAGAAAAGAGCACTCTTCTACTCTACTGTGTTTCCTATAGGGCCAGAACAGAGAGCTTGCTCAGAACAAAATAACTGTGCTTACTATATACATGGCCATATCTAGTTCAATTCTGCTTAGGAAACTGACAAGAACAGTAGATTCTCTTCAGTCCAATACACTGTACATGCTGGGAACAGACGCCAGTGCTATTTGCCCTGTGTATGACAATGGGAGCGCAATATTGACTCTTCTTACCAGAAAACAACTCTGGCTCGTAGGACCAGAAACTGCATGTGATTCCACTCCATTTAGGACTGGGAAACAAACGCTAGCTCGCCTTACAAGAAACACACAATGCTTTTGAGGAAAGGGCACTCTTCTACTCTACTGTGTTTCCTATGGTGTCCGAACAGTGAGCTAGCTCAGAACAAAAGAACTGTGCTTCCTACACACACGGGCCATATCTAGTTCAACTCTGCTTAGAAAACTGATAAGAACAGTAGCTGCTCTTCAATCCAATACACTGTACTTGCTGGGAACAGACGCGAGTGCTATTTGCACTGTGTATGGCAATGGGAGCGCAATAGTGACTCTTCTTACCAGAAAACAACTCTTCCTCGTAGGACCAGAAACTGCATGGGATTCAACTCCATTTCTGACTGGGAAGCAAATACTAGCTCACCTTTCAAGAAACACAATCTAATTTTGAGAAAAGAGCACTCATCTACTCTACTGTGTTTCCTATGGTGTCTGCACAGTGTGGTTTCTCAGAACAAAAGAACTGTGTTTCCTACACACACGGGACATATCTAGTTCAACTCCTCTTAGGAAAATGACCAGAACAGTAGCTCCTCTTCAGTCCAATACACTGTACTTGCGGGGAACAGACGCGAGTGCTATTTGCACTGTGTATGGCAAAGGGAGCACAATAGTGATTTTCCTTACTAGAAAACAACTCTTGCTGGTAGGACCAAAAACTGCATGTGATTCAACTCCATTTAGGACTGGGAAACAAATGCTAGCTCGCCTTACAAGAAACACACTCTGCTTTTGAGAAAAGAGCACTCTTCTACACTACTGTGTTTCCTATGGTGTACGAATAGTGAGCTTGCTCAGAACAAAAGAACTGTGCTTCCTACACACACGGGCCATATCTAGTTCAACTCTGCTTAGAAGACTGACAAGAACAGTAGCTCCTCTTCAGTCCAATACACTGTACTTGCTGGGAACAGACGCGAGTGCTATTTGCACTGTGTATGTCAATGGGAGCACATTAGTGACATTCCTTACCAGAAAACAACTCTTGCTCATAGGAAAAAAAACTGCATGTGATTCAACTCCATTTAGAACTGGGAAATAAATGCTAGCTCGCCTTACAAGAAACACACTCTGCTTTTGAGAAAAGAGCACTCTTCTACTCTACTGTGTTTCCTATAGGGCCAGAACAGTAAGCTTGCACAGAACAAAAGAAGTGTGCTTCCTACACACATGGCCATATCTAGTTCAATTCAGCTTAGGAAACTGACAAGAACAGTATACACTCTTCAGTCAAATACACTGCACATGCTGGGAACAGACACCAGTGCTATTTGCCCTGTGTATGTCAATGGGAGCGCAATAGTGACTCTTCTTAGCAGAAAACAACTCTTGCTCGTAGGACCAGAAACTGCATGTGACTCAACTCCATTTAGGACTGGGAAAGAAACGCTAGCTCGCCTTACAAGAAACACACTCTGCTTTTGAGAAAAGAGCACTCTTCTACTCTACTGTGTTTCCTATATGGCCAGAACAGTGAACTTGCTCAGAACAAAAGAACTGTGCTTCCTACACACAGGGGCCATATCTAGTTCAACTCTGCTTAGGAAACTGACAAGAACAGTAGCTCCTCTTCAGTCCAATACTCTGTACATGCAGGGAACAGATGCGAGTGCTATTTGCACTGAGTATGGCAATGAGAGCACAATAGTGACTCTTCTTACAAGAAAAAAACTCTTGCTCGTAGGACCAGAAACTGCACGGGATTCAATTCCATTTCTGACTGGGAAAAAAACACTAGCTTTCCTTTCAATAAACACACTCTGCTTTTGAGAAAAAAGCACTCTTCTACTCTACTGTGTTTCCTATGGGGTCCAAACAGTGAGCTTGCTCAGAACAAAAGAACTGTGCTTTCTACACACATGGCCATATCTAGTTCAATTCTGCTTAGGAACCTGACAAGAACAGTAGATCCTCTTCAGTCCAATACACTGTACTTGCTGGGAACCAAGTCCAGTGCTATTTGCCCTGTGTATGTCAATGGGAGCGCAATAGTGACTCTTCTTACCAGAAAACAAATCTTGCTCGTAGGACCAGAAACTGCATGTGATTCAAATCCATTTAGGACTGGGAAACAAACGCTAGCTCGCCTTACAAGAAACACACTCTGCTTTTGAGAAAAGAGCACTCTCCTACTCCACTGTGTTTCCTATGGGGTCCGAAGGTGAGCTTGCTCAGAAAAAAAGAACTGTGCTTCCTACACACACGTGCCATATCTAGTTCAACTCTGCTTAGGACACTGACAAGAACAGTAGCTACTCTTCAGTCCAATACACTGTACTTGCTGGAAACAGACGCGACTGCTATTTGCACTGTGTACAGCAAAGGGAGCGCAATAGTGACTTTCCTTACTAGAAAACAACTCTTGCTTGTAGGACCAAAAACTGCATGTGATTCAACTCCATTTAGGACTGGGAAACAAACGCTAGCTCGCCTTACAAGAAACACACTCTGCTTTTGAGAAAAGAGCACTCTTCTACTCTACTTTGTTTCCTATAGGGCCAGAACAGAGTGCTTGCTCAGAACAAAAGAACTGTGCTTCCTACATACAGGGCCATATCTAGTTCAATTCTGCTTAGGAAACTGACAAGAACAATAGATCCTTTTCAGTCCAATACACTGTACATGCAGGGAACAGATGCCAGTGCTATATGCACTGTGTATGGCAATGGGAGCGCAATAGTGACTCTTATTACCAGAAAAAAACTCTTGCTCGTAGGACCAGAAACTGCACGGGATTCAATTCCATTTCTGACTGGGAAACAAACACTAGCTTGCCTTTCAAGAGACACACTCTGCTTTTGAGAAAAGAGCACTCTTCTACTCTACAGTGTTTCCTATGGTGTCCGAACAGTGAGCTTGCTCAGAACAAAAGAACTGTGTTTCCTACACACACGGGCCATATCTAGTTCAACTCTGCTTAGGAAACTGACAAGAACAGTAGATCCTCTTCAGTCCAATACACTGTACGTGCTGGGAAAAGACGCCAGTGCTATTTGCCCTGTGTGGCAATGGGAGCACAATAGTGACTTTCCTTACCAGAAATAAACTCTTGCTCGTAGGACCAGAAACTGCATGTGATTCAACTCCATTTAGGACTGGGAAACAAACGCTAGCTTGCCGTACAAGAAACACACTCTGCTTTTGAGAACAGAGCACTGTTCGACTCTACTGTGTTTCCTATAGGGTCCGAACAGTGAGCTTGCTCTGAACAAAAGAACTGTGCTTCCTACACACACGGCCATATCTAGTTCAATTCTGCTTATGAACCTGACAAGAACAGTAGATCCTCTTTAGTCCAGTACACCGTACTTGCTGGGAACAGACGCCATTGCTATTTGTCCTGTGTATATGGCAATGGCAGCGCAATAGTGACTATTCTTACCATAAAAGAACTCTTGTTCGTAGGATTAGAAACTGCATGTGATTCAACTCCATTTAGGACTGGGAAACAAACGCTAGATCGCCTTTCAAGAAACACACTCTGCTTTTGAGAAAAGAGCACTCTTCTACTCTACTGTGTTTCCTAGAGGGCCAGAACAGAGAGATGGCTCAGAACAAAAGAACTGTGCTTCCTACATACAGGGCCATATCTAGTTCAATTCTGCTTAGGATACTGACAAGAAAATAGATCCTTTTCAGTGCAATACACTGTACATGCTGGGAACAGACGCGAGCGCTATTTGCCCTGTGTATCACAATGGGAGCGCAATAGTGACTCTTCTTACCAGAAAACAACTCTTGCTCGTAGGACCAGAAACTGCATGTGATTCAACTCCATATAGGACTGGGAAAAAAACACTAGCTGGACTTACAAGAAACACACTCTGCTTTTGAGAAAAGAGCACTCTTCTACTCTATTGTGTTTCCTATGGTGTCCGAACAGTGAGCTTGATCAGAACAAGAGAACTGTGCTTCCTACATACACGGGCCATATCTACTTCAACTCTGCTTAGAAAACTGACAAGAACAGTAGCTCCTCTTCAGTCCAACACACTGTACTTGCTGGGACAGATGCGAGTGCTATTTGTACTATGTATGGCAATGGGAGTGCAATAGTGATTCTTCTTACCAGAAAACAACTCTTGCTCTTAGGACCAGAAACTGCATTTGATTCAACTCCATTTAGGACTGGGAAACAAACGCTAGCTCGCCTTACAAGTAACACACTCTGCCTTTGAGAAAAGAGCACTCTTCTACTCTACTGTGTTTCCTATAGGGCCAGAACAGTGAGCTTGCTTAGAACAAAAGAACTGTGCTTCCTACACACATAGGCCATATCTGGCTCAACTCTGCTTAGGAATCTGAGAAGAAAAGTAGCTCCTCTTAAGTCCAATACTCTGTAAAGCCTGGGAACACACGCGAGTGCAATTTGCAATGTGTATGGTAATGGGAGCGCAATAGTGACATTCCTTACCAGAAAACAAGTCTTGCTCTTAGGACCAAAAACTGCATGTGACTCAACTTCAATTAGAACTGGGAAAGAAACGCTAGCTCGCCTTACAAGAAACACACTCTGCTTTTGAAAAAAAAGAGCACTCTTCTACTCTTCTGTGTTTCCTATAGGGCCAGAACAGTGAGCTTGCACAGAACAAAAGAAGTGTGCTTCCTACACACACGGCCATATCTAGTTCAATTCTGCTTAGGATACTGACAAGAGCAGTATCTCATCTTCAGTTAAAATACACTGTATATGCTGGGAACAGACACCAGTGCTATTTGCCCTGTGTATGACAATGGGAGCGCAATAGTGACTCTTGTTACCAGAAAACAACTCTTGCTCATAGAACCAGAAACAGCATGTAACTCCACTCCATTTTGGACTGGGAAAGAAACACTAGCTCGCCTTACAAGAAATACATTCTGCTTTTGAGAAAAGAGCACTCTTCTACTCTACTGTGTTTCCTGTAGGGCCAGAACAGAAAGCTTGCTCAGAACAAAAGAACTGTGCTTCCTACACAAACGGGCCATATATAGTTGAATTCTGCTTAGGAAACTGACAAGAACAGTATGTCCTCTTCAGTCAAAATACACTGTATATGCTGGGAACAGACACCAGTGCTATTTGCCCTGTGTATGACAATGGGAGCGCAACAGTGACTCTTCTTACCAGAAAACAACTCTTGCTCATACGACCAGAAACTGCATGTGATTCAACTCCATTTAGGAGTGGGAAACAAACGCTAGCTCGCCTTACAAGAAACACACTCTGCTTTTGAGAAAAGAGCACTCTTCTACTCTACTGTGTGTCCTATAAGGCCAGAACAGTGAGCTTGCTCAGAACAAAAGAACTTTGCTTCCTACACACACGGGCCATATCTAGTTCAACTCTGCTTAGGAAACTGACAAGAACAGTAACTCCTCTTCAGTCCAATACACTGTACTTACTGGGAACAGACGCAAGTGCTATTTGAACTGTGTATGGCAATGGGAGCGCAATAGTGACTTTCCTTACCAGAAAACAACTCTTGGTAGTAGGACCAGAAACTGCATGTGATTCAACTCCATTTAGAACTGGGAAACAAACGCTAGCTCGCCTTACAAGAAACACACTCTGCTTTTGAGAAAAGAGCACTCTTCTACTCTACTGTGTTTCCTATAGGGCCAGAACAGAGAGCTTGCTCAGAACAAAATAACTGTGCTTACTACATACATGGCCATATCTAGTTCAATTCTGCTTAGGAAACTGACAAGAACAGTAGATTCTCTTCAGTCCAATACACTGTACATGCTGGGAACAGACGCCAGTGCTATTTGCCCTGTGTATGACAATGGGAGTGCAATATTGACTCTTCTTACCAGAAAACAACTCTGGCTCGTAGGACCAGAAACTGCATGTGATTCCACTCCATTTAGGACTGGGAAACAAACACTAGCTCGCCTTACAAGAAACACACAATGCTTTTGAGGAAAGGGCACTCTTCTACTCTACTGTGTTTCCTATGGTGTCCGAACAGTGAGCTAGGTCAGAACAAAAGAACTGTGCTTCCTACACACACGGGCCATATCTAGTTCAACTCTGCTTAGAAAACTGATAAGAACAGTAGCTGCTCTTCAGTCCAATACACTGTACTTGCTGGGAACAGACGCGAGTGCTATTTGCACTGTGTATGGCAATGGGAGCGCAATAGTGACTCTTCTTACCAGAAAACAACTCTTCCTCGTAGGACCAGAAACTGCATGGGATTCAACTCCATTTCTGACTGGGAAGCAAATACTAGGTCACCTTTCAAGAAACACAATCTAATTTTGAGAAAAGAGCACTCATCTACTCTACTGTGTTTCCTATGGTGTCTGCACAGTGTGGTTTCTCAGAACAAAAGAACTGTGTTTCCTACACACACGAGACATATCTAGTTCAACTCCTCTTAGGAAAATGACAAGAACAGTAGCTCCTCTTCAGTCCAATACACTGTACTTGCGGGGAACAGACGCGAGTGCTATTTGCACTGTGTATGGCAAAGGGAGCACAATAGTGTTTTTCCTTACTAGAAAACAACTCTTGCTGGTAGGACCAAAAACTGCATGTGATTCAACTCCATTTAGGACTGGGAAACAAATGCTAGCTCGCCTTACAAGAAACACACTCTGCTTTTGAGAAAAGAGCACTCTTCTACACTACTGTGTTTCCTATGGTGTCCGAATAGTGAGCTTGCTCAGAACAAAGGAACTGTGCTTCCTACACACACGGGCCATATCTAGTTCAACTCTGCTTAGAAGATGACAAGAACAGTAGCTCCTCTTCAGTCCAATACACTGTACTTGCTGGGAACAGACGCGAGTGCTATTTGCACTGTGTATGGCAATGGGAGCACATTAGTGACATTCCTTACCAGAAAACAACTCTTGCTCATAGGAAAAAAAACTGCATGTGATTCAACTCCATTTAGAACTGGGAAATAAATGCTAGCTCGCCTTACAAGAAACACACTCTGCTTTTGAGAAAAGAGCACTCTTCTACTCTACTGTGTTTCCTATAGGGCCAGAACAGTAGGCTTGCACAGAACAAAAGAAGTGTGCTTCCTACACACATGGCCATATCTAGTTCAATTCAGCTTAGGAAACTGACTAGAACAGTATACCCTCTTCAGTCAAATACACTGCACATGCTGGGAACAGACACCAGTGCTATTTGCCCTGTGTATGTCAAAGGGAGCGCAATAGTGACTCTTCTTAGCAGAAAACAACTCTTGCTCGTAGGACCAGAAACTGCATGTGACTCAACTCCATTTAGGACTGGGAAAGAAACGCTAGCTCGCCTTACAAGAAACACACTCTGCTTTTGAGAAAAGAGCACTCTTCTACTCTACTGTGTTTCCTATATGGCCAGAAGAGTGAACTTGCTCAGAACAAAAGAACTGTGCTTCCTACACACAGGGGCCATATCTAGTTCAACTCTGCTTAGGAAACTGACAAGAACAGTAGCTCCTCTTCAGT
Source organism: Peromyscus eremicus (assembly GCF_949786415.1). Lineage (NCBI taxonomy): Eukaryota > Metazoa > Chordata > Mammalia > Rodentia > Cricetidae > Peromyscus > Peromyscus eremicus. The sequence continues at coordinate 259,879 of NW_026734610.1, read as the reverse complement.
CCAATACTCTGTACATGCAGGGAACAGACGCGAGTGCTATTTGCACTGAGTATGGCAATGAGAGCACAATAGTGACTCTTCTTACAAGAAAAAAACTCTTGCTCGTAGGACCAGAAACTGCACGGGATTCAATTCCATTTCTGACTGGGAAAAAAACACTAGCTTTCCTTTCAATAAACACACTCTGCTTTTGAGAAAAAAGCACTCTTCTACTCTACTGTGTTTCCTATGGGGTCCAAACAGTGAGCTTGCTCAGAACAAAAGAACTGTGCTTTCTACACACATGGCCATATCTAGTTCAATTCTGCTTAGGAACCTGACAAGAACAGTAGATCCTCTTCAGTCCAATACACTGTACTTGCTGGGAACCAAGTCCAGTGCTATTTGCCCTGTGTATGTCAATGGGAGCACAATAGTGACTCTTCTTACCAGAAAACAAATCTTGCTCGTAGGACCAGAAACTGCATGTGATTCAAATCCATTTAGGACTGGGAAACAAACGCTAGCTCGCCTTACAAGAAAAACACTCTGCTTTTGAGAAAAGAGCAATCTCCTACTCCACTGTGTTTCCTAGGTGGTCCGAACAGTGAGCTTGCTCAGAAAAAAAGAACTGTGCTTCCTACACACACGTGCAATATCTAGTTCAACTCTGCTTAGGACACTGACAAGAACAGTAGCTACTCTTCAGTCCAATACACTGTACTTGCTGGAAACAGACGCGACTGCTATTTGAACTGTGTATGGCAAAGGGAGCGCAATAGTGACTTTCCTTACTAGAAAACAACTCTTGTTTGTAGGACCAAAAACTGCATGTGATTCAACTCCATTTAGGACTGGGAAACAAACGCTAGCTCGCCTTACAAGAAACACACTCTGCTTTTGAGAAAAGAGCACTCTTCTACTCTACTTTGTTTCCTATAGGGCCAGAACAGAGTGCTTGCTCAGAACAAAAGAACTGTGCTTCCTACATACAGGGCCATATCTAGTTCAATTCTGCTTAGGAAACTGACAAGAACAATAGATCCTTTTCAGTCCAATACACTGTACATGCAGGGAACAGATGCCAGTGCTATATGCACTGTGTATGGCAATGGGAGCGCAATAGTGACTCTTATTACCAGAAAAAAACTCTTGCTCGTAGGACCAGAAACTGCACGGGATTCAATTCCATTTCTGACTGGGAAACAAACACTAGCTTGCCTTTCAAGAGACACACTCGGCTTTTGAGAAAAGAGCACTCTTCTACTCTACAGTGTTTCCTATGGTGTCCGAACAGTGAGCTTGCTCAGAACAAAAGAACTGTGTTTCCTACACACACGGGCTGTATGTAGTTCAACTCTGCTTAGGAAACTGACAAGAACAGTAGCTCCTCTTCAGACTAATACACTGTACTTGTTGGAAACAGACGCGAGTGCTATTTGCACTGTGTATGGCAAAGGGAGCACAATAGTGACTTTCCTTACCAGAAAACAAATCTTGCTGGTAGGACCAAAAACTGCATGTGATTCAACTCCATTTAGGACTGGGAAACAAACGCTAGCCTGCTTTACATGAAAAACACTCTGTTTTTGAAAAAGAGCACTCTTCTACTCTACTATGTTTCCTATAGGGCCTCAACAGAGAGCTTGCTCAGAACAAAAGAACTGTGCTTCCTACATACACGGCCATATCTAGTTCAATTCTGCTTAGGAAACTGACAAGAACAATAGATCCTTTTCAGTCCAATACACTGTACATGCTGGGAACAGACGCCAGTGCTATTTGTACTGTGTATGGCAAAGGGAGCCCAATAGTGACTCTTCTTACGAGAAAACTACTCTTGCTCATAGAATCAAAAACTGCATGTGACTCAACTCCATTTAGGACTGGGAAACAAACGCTAGCTAGCCTTACAAGAAACACACTCTGCTTTTGAGAAAAGAGCACTCTTCTACTCTACTGTGTTTTCAATGGGGTCCAATCAGTGAGCTTGCTCAGAACAAAAAAAAACTGTGCTTCCTACACACACGGCCATATCTAGTTCAAGTCTGCTTAGGAAACTGACAAGAACAGTGCAATCTCTTCAGTCCAATACACTGTACATGCTGGGAACAGACGCCAGTGCTATTTGCCCTGTGTATGGCAATGGGAGCACAATAGTGACTTTCCTTACCAGAAATAAACTCTTGCTCATAGGACCAGAAACTGCATGTGATTCAACTACATTTAGGACTGGGAAACAAACGCTAGCTTGCCGTACAAGAAACACACTCTGCTTTTGAGAAAAGAGCACTCTTCTACTCTACTGTGTTTCCTATAGGGTCCGAAAAGTGAGCTTGCTCTGAACAAAAGAACTGTGCTTCCTACACACACGGCCATATCTAGTTCAATTCTGCTTAGGAACCTGACAAGAACAGTAGATCCTCTTCAGTCCAATACACCGTACTTGCTGAGAACAGATGCCAGGGCTATTTGTCCGGTGTATGACAATGGCAGTGCAATAGTGACTATTCTTACCATAAAACAACTCTTGCTCGTAGGATTAGAAACTGCCTGTGATTCAACTCCATTTAGGACTGGGAAACAAACGCTAGCTCACCTTTCAAGAAACACACTCTGCTTTTGAGAAAAGAGCACTCTTCTACTCTACTGTGTTTCCTAGAGGGCCAGAACAGAGAGATTGCTCAGAACAAAAGAACTGTGCTTCCTACATACAGGGCCATATCTAGTTCAATTCTGCTTAGGATACTGACAAGAAAATAGATCCTTTTCAGTGCAATACACTGTACATGCTGGGAACAGACGCGAGCGCTATTTGCCCTGTGTATCACAATGGGAGCGCAATAGTGACTCTTGTTACCAGAAAACAACTCTTGCTCGTAGGACCAGAAACTGCATGTGATTCAACTCCATATAGGACTGGGAAAAAAACACTAGCTGGACTTACAAGAAACACACTCTGCTTTTGAGAAAAGAGCACTCTTCTACTCTACTGTGTTTCCTATGGTGTCCGAACAGTGAGCTTGATCAGAACAAGAGAACTGTGGTTCCTACATACACGGGCCATATCTAGTTCTACTCTGCTTAGAAAACTGACAAGAACAGTAGCTTCTCTTCAGTCCAATACACTGTACTTGCTGGGAACAGACGCGAGTGTTATTTGCACTGTGTATGGCAATGAGAGGACAATAGTGACATTCCTTACCAGAAAACAACTCCAGCTCATAGGAAAAAAAACTGCATGTGATTCAACTCCATTTAGAACTGGGAAATAAATGCTAGCTCGCCTTACAAGAAACACACTCTGCTTTTGAGAAAAGAGCATTCTTCTACTCTACTGTGTTTCCTATAGGGCCAAAACAGTAAGCTTGCACAGAACAAAAGAAGTGTGATTCCTACACACACGGCAATATCTAGTTCAATTCAGCTTAGGAAATTGACAAGAACAGTATACCCTCTTCAGTCAAATACACTGCACATGCTGGGAACAGACACCAGTGCTATTTGCCCTGTGTATGACAATGGGCGCACAATAGTGACTCTTCTTACCAGAAAACAACTCTTGCTCATAGGACCAGAAACTGCAAGTGACTCAACTCCATTTAGGACTGGGAGAGAAACGCTAGCTCGCCTTACAAGAAACACACTCTGCCTTTAAGAAAAGAGCACTCTTCTACTCTACTGTGTTTCCTATAGGGCCAGAACAGTGAACTTGCTCAGAACAAAAGAACTGTGCTTCCTACACACAGCGGCCATTTCTAGTTCAACTCTGTTTCGGAAACTGAAAAGAACAGTAGCTCCTCTTCAGTCCAATACTCTGTACATGCAGGGAACAGACGCGAGTGCTATTTGCACTGGGTATGGCAATGGCAGCGCAATAGTTACTCTTCTTACAAGAAAAAAACTCTTGCTCGTTGGACCAGAAACTGCACGGGATTCAATTCCATTTCTGACTGGGAAACAAACACTAGCTCGCCTTTCAATAAACACACTCTGCTTTTGAGAAAAGAGCACTCTTCTACTCTACTGTATTTCCTATGGGGTCCAAACAGTGAGCTTGCTCAGAACAAAAGACCTGTGCTTTCTACACACATGGCCATATCTAGTTCAATTCTGCTTAGGAACCTGACAAGAACAATAGCTCCTCTTCAGTCCAATACACTGTACTTGCTGGGAAACAAAGCCAGTGCTATTTGCCCTGTGTATGACAATGGGAGTGCCATAGTGTCTCTTCTTACCAGAAAACAAATCTTGCTCGTAGAACCAGAAAGTGCATGTGATTCAACTCCATTTAGGACTGGGAAACAAACGCTAGCTCGCCTTACAAGAAACACACTCTGCTTTTGAGAAAAGAGCACTCTCCTTCTCTACTGTGATTCCAATGGGGTCCGAACAGTTAGCTTGCTCAGAAAAAAAGAACTTTGCTTCCTACACACACGTGCCATATCTAGTTCAACTCTGCTTAGGAAACTGACAAGAACAGTAGCTCCTCTTCAGTCCAATACACTGTACTTGCTGGAAACAGACGCGAGTGCTATTTGCACTGCATATGGCAAAGGGAGCACAACAGTGATTTTCCTTACTAGAAAACAACTCTTGCTGGTAGGACCAAAAACTGCCTGTGATTCAACTCCATTTAGGACTGGGAAACAAACGCCAGCTCGCCTTACAAGAAACACACTCTGCTTTTGAGAAAAGAGCACTCTTCTACTCTACTGTGTTTCCTAAAGGGCCAGAACACAGAGCTTGCTCAGAACAAAAGAACTGTGCTTCCTACATACAGGGCCATATCTAGTTCAATTCTGCTTAGGAAACTGACAAGAACAATAGATCCTTTTCAGTCCAATACACTGTAAATGCTGGGAAAAGACGCGAGTGCTATTTGCCCTGTGTATTACAATGGAAGCACAATAGTGACTCTTCTTACCAGAAAACAACTCTTGCTCGTAGGACCAGAAACTGCATGTGATTCAACTCCATATAGGACTGGGAAAAAAACACTAGCTGGACTTACAAGAAACACACTCTGCTTTTGAGAAAAGAGCACTCTTCTACTCTACTGTGTTTCCTATATGGCCAGAATAGAGAGCTTGCTCAGAAAAAAAGAACTGTGCTTCCTACACACACGTGCCATATCTAGTTCAACACTGCTTAGGAAACTGACAAGAACTGTAGCTCCTCTTCAGTCCAATACACTGTACTTGCTGGGAACAGACGCGAGTGCTATTTGCACTGTATATGCAAATGGGAGCGCAATAGTGACATTCCTTACCAGAAAAAAACTCTTGCTCATAGGACCAAAAACTGCATGTGATTCAACTCCATTTAGAACTGGGAAATAAATGCTAGCTCGCCTTACAAGAAACACACTCTGCTTTTGAGAAAAGAACACTCTTCTACTCTACTGTGTTTCCTATAGGGCCAGAACAGTAAGCTTGCACAACACAAAAGAAGTGTGCTTCCTACACACACGGGCCATATCTAGTTCAATTCAGCTTAGGAAACTGACAAGAACAGTATACCCTCTTCAGTCAAATACACTGCACATGCTGGGAACAGACACCAGTGCTATTTGCCCTGTGTATGAAAATTGGAGCGCAATAGTGACTCTTCTTACCAGAAAACAACTCTTGCTTGTAGGACCAAAAACTGCATGTGACTCAACTCCATTTAGGACTGGGAAAGAAACGCTAGCTCGCCTTACAAGGAACACACTCTGCTTTTGAGAAAAGAGCACTCTTCTACTCTACTGTGTTTCCTATAGGGCCAGAACAGTGAACTTACTCAGAACAAAAGAACTGTGCTTCCTACACACAGGGGCCATATCTAGTTCAACTCTGCTTAGGAAACTGACAAGAACAGTAGCTTCTCTTCAGTCCAATACTCTGTACATGCAGGGAACAGACGCCAGTGCTATATGCACTGTGTATGGCAATGGGAGCGCAATAGTGACTCTTATTACCGAAAAAAAACTCTTGCTCATAGGACCAGAAACTGCACGGGATTCAATTCCATTTCTGACTGGGAAACAAACACTAGCTTGCCTTTCAAGAAACACACTCTGCTTTTGAGAAAAGAGCACTCTTCTACTCTACAGTGTTTCCTATGATGTCCGAACAGTGAGCTTGCTCAGAACAAAAGAACTGTGCTTCCTACACAAATGGACCATATCTAGTTCAACTCTGCTTAGGAAACTGACAAGAACAGTAGCTCCTCTTCAGTCCAATACACTGTACTTGATGGGAACAGACGCGAGTGCTATTTGCACTATGTATGTCAATGGGAGCGCAATAATGACTTTCCTTTCCAGAAAACAACTCTTGCTCATAGGACCAGAAACTGCATGTGATTCAACTTCATTTAGGACTGGGAAACCAACGCTAGCTCGACTTACAAGAAACACACTCTGCTTTTGAGAAAAGAGCACTCTTGTACTCTACTGTGTTTCCTATAGGGCCAGAACAGAGAGCTTGCTCAGAACAAAAGAACTGTGCTTCCTACATACACGGCCATATCTAGTTCAATTCTGCTTAGGAAACTGACAAGAACAATAGATCCTTTTCAGGCCAATTAACTGTACATGCTGGGAACAGACGCGAGTGCTATTTGCACTATGTATGGCAATGGGAGCGCAATAGTGACTCTTCTTACCAGAAAACAACTCTTTCTCGTAGGACCAGAAACTGCATGTGATTCAACTCCAATTAGGACTGGGAAACAAACGCTAGCTCGCCTTACAAGCAACACACTCTGCTTTTGAGAAAAGAACACTATTCCACTCTACTGTGTTTTCTATAGGGCCAGAACAGAGAGCTTGCTCAGAACAAAAGAACTGTGCTTCCTACATACACGGCCATATCTACTTCAATTCTGCTTAGGAAACTGACAAGAAGAGTAGCTCCTCTTCAGTCCAATACACTGTACTTGCTTGGAACAGACGTGAGTGCTATTTGAACTATGTATGGAAATGGGAGCGCAATAATGACTTTCCTTTCCAGAAAACAACTCTTGCTCGTAGGACGAGAAACTGCATGTGATTCAACTCCATTTAAGACTGGGAAAAAAAACGCTTGCTTGCCTTACAAGAAACACACTCTCCTTTTGAGAAAAGAGCACTCTTCTACTCTACTGTGTTTCTTATGGGGTCCGAACAGTGAGCTTGCTCAGAACAAAAGAACTGTGCTTCCTACACACACGGGCCATATCTAGTTCAACTCTGCTTAGGAAACTGACAAGAACAGTAGCTCCTCTTCAGTCCAATACACTGTACTTGCTGGAAACAGACACGAGTGCTATTTGCACTGTGTATGACAAAGGGAGCACAATAGTGACTTTCCTTACCAGAAAACAACTCTTGCTGGTAGGACCAAAAACTGCATGTGATTCAACTCCATTTAGGACTGAGAAACAAACGCTAGCTCGCCTTAAAAGAAACACACTCTGCTTTTGAGAAAAGAGCACTCTTGTACTCTACTGTGTTTCCTATAGCGCCAGAACAGAGAGTTTGCTCAGAACAAAAGAACTGTGCTTCCTACATACACGGCCATATCTAGTTCAATTCTGCATAGGAAACTGACAAGAACAATAGATCCTTTTCAGTCCAATACACTGTACATGCTGGGAACAGACGCGAGTGCTATTTGCACTATGTATGGCAATGGGAGCGCAATAGTGACTTTCCTTACCAGAAAACAACTCTTGCTCGTAGGACCAAAAACTGCATGTGACTCAACTCCATTTAGGACTGGGTAACAAACGCTAGCTAGCCTTACAAGAAACACACTCTGTTTTTGAGAAAAGAGCACTCTTCTACTCTACTGTGTTTCCTATAGGGCCAGAACAGTGAGCTTGCTCAGAACAAAAGAACTGTGCTTCCTGCACACACGGGCCATATCTAGTTCAACTCTGCTTAGGAAACTGACAAGAACAGTAGCTCCTCTTCCGTCCTATACACTGTACTTGCTGGGAACAGACGGGAGTGCTATTTGCACTGTGTATGGCAATGGGAGCGCAATAGTGACTCTCCTTACCAGAAAACAACTCTTGCTCATAGGACCAGAAACTGCATGTGATTCAACTCCATTTAGGACTGGGAAACAAACGCTAGCTCGCCTTACAAGAAACACACTCTGCTTTTGAGATTAGAGCACTCTTCTACTCTACTGTGTTTTCAATGGGGTCCAATCAGTGAGCTTGCTCAGAACAAAAAAAAACTGTGCTTCCTACACACACGGCCATATCTAGTTCAAGTCTGCTTAGGAAACTGACAAGAACAGTGCAATCTCTTCAGTCCAATACACTGTACATGCTGGGAACAGACGCCAGTGCTATTTGCCCTGTGTATGGCAATGGGAGCACAATAGTGACTTTCCTTACCAGAAATAAACTCTTGCTCAAAGGACCAGAAACTGCATGTGATTCAACTACATTTAGGACTGGGAAACAAACGCTAGCTTGCCGTACAAGAAACACACTCTGCTTTTGAGAAAAGAGCACTCTTCTACTCTACTGTGTTTCCTATAGGGTCCGAAAAGTGAGCTTGCTCTGAACAAAAGAACTGTGCTTCCTACACACACGGCCATATCTAGTTCAATTCTGCTTAGGAACCTGACAAGAACAGTAGATCCTCTTCAGTCCAATACACCGTACTTGCTGAGAACAGATGCCAGGGCTATTTGTCCGGTGTATGACAATGTCAGTGCAATAGTGACTATTCTTACCATAAAACAACTCTTGCTCGTAGGATTAGAAACTGCCTGTGATTCAACTCCATTTAGGACTGGGAAACAAACGCTAGCTCACCTTTCAAGAAACACACTCTGCTTTTGAGAAAAGAGCACTCTTCTACTCTACTGTGTTTCCTAGAGGGCCAGAACAGAGAGCTTGCTCAGAACAAAAGAACTGTGCTTCCTACATACAGGGCCATATCTAGTTCAGTTCTGCTTAGGAAACTGACAAGTACAATAGATCCTTTTCAGTCCAATACACTGTACATGCTGGGAACAGACGCGAGTGCTATTTGCCCTGTGTATGACAATGGGAGTGCAATAGTGACTCTTCTTGCCAGAAAACAACTCTTGCTCGTAGGACAAGAAACAGCATGTTATTCAACTCCATATAAGGCTGGGAAAAAAACACTAGCTGGCCTTACAAGAAACACACTCTGCTTTTGAGAAAAGAGCACTCTTCTACTCTACTGTGTTTCCTGTGGGGTGCGAACAGTGAGCTTGCTCAGAACAAAAGAACTGTGCTTCCTGCACACACGGGCCATATCTAGTTCAACTCTGCTTAGGAAACTGACAAGAACAGTAGCTCCTCTTCAGTACGATACACTGTACTTGCTGGGAACAGATGCGAGTGCTATTTGTACTATGTATGGCAATGGGAGCACAATAATAACTTTCCTTACCAGAAAACAACTCTTGCTCATAGGACCAGAAACTGCATGTGATTCAACTCCATTTAGGACTGGGAAACAAACGCTAGCTCGCCTTACAAGAAACACACTCTGCTTTTGAGAAAAGAGCACTCTTCTACTCTACTGTGTTTCCTATGGTGTCCGAACAGCGAGCTTGCTCAGAACAAAAGAACTGTGCTTCCTGCACACACGGGCCATATCTAGTTCAACTCTGCTTAGGAAACTGACAAGAACAGTAGCTCCTCTTCCGTCCTATACACTGTACTTGCTGGGAACAGACGGGAGTGCTATTTGCACTGTGTATGGCAATGGGAGCGCAATAGTGACTTTCCTTACCAGAAAACAACTCTTGCTGGTAGGACCAAAAACTGCATGTGATTCAACTCCATTTAGGACTGAGAAACAAACGCTAGCTCGCCTTAAAAGAAACACACTCTGCTTTTGAGAAAAGAGCACTCTTGTACTCTACTGTGTTTCCTATAGCGCCAGAACAGAGAGTTTGCTCAGAACAAAAGAACTGTGCTTCCTACATACACGGCCATATCTAGTTCAATTCTGCTTAGGAAACTAACAAGAACAATAGATCCTTTTCAGTCCAATACACTGTACATGCTGGGAACAGACGCGAGTGCTATTTGCACTATGTATGGCAATGGGAGCGCAATAGTGACTTTCCTTACCAGAAAACAACTCTTGCTCGTAGGACCAAAAACTGCATGTGACTCAACTCCATTTAGGACTGGGTAACAAACGCTAGCTAGCCTTACAAGAAACACACTCTGTTTTTGAGAAAAGAGCACTCTTCTACTCTACTGTGTTTCCTATAGGGCCAGAACAGTGAGCTTGCTCAGAACAAAAGAACTGTGCTTCCTGCACACACGGGCCATATCTAGTTCAACTCTGCTTAGGAAACTGACAAGAACAGTAGCTCCTCTTCCGTCCTATACACTGTACTTGCTGGGAACAGACGGGAGTGCTATTTGCACTGTGTATGGCAATGGGAGCGCAATAGTGACTTTCCTTACCAGAAAACAACTCTTGCTCATAGGACCAGAAACTGCATGTGATTCAACTCCATTTAGGACTGGGAAACAAACGCTAGCTCGCCTTACAAGAAACACACTCTGCTTTTGAGAAAAGAGCACTCTTCTTCTCTACTGTGTTTTCAATGGGGTCCAATCAGTGAGCTTGCTCAGAACAAAAAAAAACTGTGCTTCCTACACACACGGCCATATCTAGTTCAAGTCTGCTTAGGAAACTGACAAGAACAGTGCAATCTCTTCAGTCCAATACACTGTACATGCTGGGAACAGACGCCAGTGCTATTTGCCCTGTGTATGGCAATGGGAGCACAATAGTGACTTTCCTTACCAGAAATAAACTCTTGCTCATAGGACCAGAAACTGCATGTGATTCAACTACATTTAGGACTGGGAAACAAACGCTAGCTTGCCGTACAAGAAACACACTCTGCTTTTGAGAAAAGAGCACTCTTCTACTCTACTGTGTTTCCTATAGGGTCCGAAAAGTGAGCTTGCTCTGAACAAAAGAACTGTGCTTCCTACACACACGGCCATATCTAGTTCAATTCTGCTTAGGAACCTGACAAGAACAGTAGATCCTCTTCAGTCCAATACACCGTACTTGCTGAGAACAGATGCCAGGGCTATTTGTCCGGTGTATGACAATGTCAGTGCAATAGTGACTATTCTTACCATAAAACAACTCTTGCTCGTAGGATTAGAAACTGCCTGTGATTCAACTCCATTTAGGACTGGGAAACAAACGCTAGCTCACCTTTCAAGAAACACACTCTGCTTTTGAGAAAAGAGCACTCTTCTACTCTACTGTGTTTCCTAGAGGGCCAGAACAGAGAGCTTGCTCAGAACAAAAGAACTGTGCTTCCTACATACAGGGCCATATCTAGTTCAGTTCTGCTTAGGAAACTGACAAGTACAATAGATCCTTTTCAGTCCAATACACTGTACATGCTGGGAACAGACGCGAGTGCTATTTGCCCTGTGTATGACAATGGGAGCGCAATAGTGACTCTTCTTACCAGAAAACAACTCTTGCTCGTAGGACAAGAAACAGCATGTTATTCAACTCCATATAAGGCTGGGAAAAAAACACTAGCTGGCCTTACAAGAAACACACTCTGCTTTTGAGAAAAGAGCACTCTTCTACTCTACTGTGTTTCCTGTGGGGTGCGAACAGTGAGCTTGCTCAGAACAAAAGAACTGTGCTTCCTGCACACACGGGCCATATCTAGTTCAACTCTGCTTAGGAAACTGACAAGAACAGTAGCTCCTCTTCAGTACGATACACTGTACTTGCTGGGAACAGATGCGAGTGCTATTTGTACTATGTATGGCAATGGGAGCACAATAATAACTTTCCTTACCAGAAAACAACTCTTGCTCATAGGACCAGAAACTGCATGTGATTCAACTCCATTTAGGACTGGGAAACAAACGCTAGCTCGCCTTACAAGAAACACACTCTGCTTTTGAGAAAAGAGCACTCTTCTACTCTACTGTGTTTCCTATGGTGTCCGAACAGCGAGCTTGCTCAGAACAAAAGAACTGTGCTTCCTACACACACGGGCCATATCTAGTTCAACTCTGCTTAGGAAACTGACAAGAACAGTAGCTCCTCTTCCGTCCTATACACTGTACTTGCTGGGAACAGACGGGAGTGCTATTTGCACTGTGTATGGCAATGGGAGCGCAATAGTGACTTTCCTTACCAGAAAACAACTCTTGCTCGTAGGACCAGAAACTGCATGTGATTCAACTCCATTTAGGACTGGGAAACAAACGCTAGCTCGCCTTACAAGAGACACACTCTGCTTTTGAGAAAAGAGCACTCTTCTACTCTACTGTGTTTTCAATGGGGTCCAATCAGTGAGCTTGCTCAGAACAAAAAAAAACTGTGCTTCCTACACACACGGCCATATCTAGTTCAAGTCTGCTTAGGAAACTGACAAGAACAGTGCAATCTCTTCAGTCCAATACACTGTACATGCTGGGAACAGACGCCAGTGCTATTTGCCCTGTGTATGGCAATGGGAGCACAATAGTGACTTTCCTTACCAGAAATAAACTCTTGCTCATAGGACCAGAAACTGCATGTGATTCAACTACATTTAGGACTGGGAAACAAACGCTAGCTTGCCGTACAAGAAACACACTCTGCTTTTGAGAAAAGAGCACTCTTCTACTCTACTGTGTTTCCTATAGGGTCCGAAAAGTGAGCTTGCTCTGAACAAAAGAACTGTGCTTCCTACACACACGGCCATATCTAGTTCAATTCTGCTTAGGAACCTGACAAGAACAGTAGATCCTCTTCAGTCCAATACACCGTACTTGCTGAGAACAGATGCCAGGGCTATTTGTCCGGTGTATGACAATGTCAGTGCAATAGTGACTATTCTTACCATAAAACAACTCTTGCTCGTAGGATTAGAAACTGCCTGTGATTCAACTCCATTTAGGACTGGGAAACAAACGCTAGCTCACCTTTCAAGAAACACACTCTGCTTTTGAGAAAAGAGCACTCTTCTACTCTACTGTGTTTCCTAGAGGGCCAGAACAGAGAGCTTGCTCAGAACAAAAGAACTGTGCTTCCTACATACAGGGCCATATCTAGTTCAGTTCTGCTTAGGAAACTGACAAGTACAATAGATCCTTTTCAGTCCAATACACTGTACATGCTGGGAACAGACGCGAGTGCTATTTGCCCTGTGTATGACAATGGGAGCGCAATAGTGACTCTTCTTACCAGAAAACAACTCTTGCTCGTAGGACAAGAAACAGCATGTTATTCAACTCCATATAAGGCTGGGAAAAAAACACTAGCTGGCCTTACAAGAAACACACTCTGCTTTTGAGAAAAGAGCACTCTTCTACTCTACTGTGTTTCCTGTGGGGTGCGAACAGTGAGCTTGCTCAGAACAAAAGAACTGTGCTTCCTGCACACACGGGCCATATCTAGTTCAACTCTGCTTAGGAAACTGACAAGAACAGTAGCTCCTCTTCAGTACGATACACTGTACTTGCTGGGAACAGATGCGAGTGCTATTTGTACTATGTATGGCAATGGGAGCACAATAATAACTTTCCTTACCAGAAAACAACTCTTGCTCATAGGACCAGAAACTGCATGTGATTCAACTCCATTTAGGACTGGGAAACAAACGCTAGCTCGCCTTACAAGAAACACACTCTGCTTTTGAGAAAAGAGCACTCTTCTACTCTACTGTGTTTCCTATGGTGTCCGAACAGCGAGCTTGCTCAGAACAAAAGAACTGTGCTTCCTACACACACGGGCCATATCTAGTTCAACTCTGCTTAGGAAACTGACAAGAACAGTAGCTCCTCTTCAGTCCTATACACTGTACTTGCTGGGAACAGACGGGAGGGCTATTTGCACTGTGTACGGCAATGGGAGCGCAATAGTGACTTTCCTTACCAGAAAACAACTCTTGCTCGTAGGACCAGAAACTGCATGTGATTCAACTCCATTTAGGACTGGGAAACAAACGCTAGCTCGCCTTACAAGAAACACACTCTGCTTTTGAGAAAAGAGCACTCTTCTACTCTACTGTGTTTCCTATGGTGTCCGAACAGCGAGCTTGCTCAGAACAAAAGAACTGTGCTTCCTGCACACACGGGCCATATCTAGTTCAACTCTGCTTAGGAAACTGACAAGAACAGTAGCTCCTCTTCAGTCCTATACACTGTACTTGCTGGGAACAGACGGGAGGGCTATTTGCACTGTGTACGGCAATGGGAGCGCAATAGTGACTTTCCTTACCAGAAAACAACTCTTGCTCGTAGGACCAGAAACTGCATGTGATTAAACTCCATTTAGGACTGGGAAACAAACGCTAGCTCGCCTTAAAAGAAACACACTCTGCTTTTGAGAAAAGAGCACTCTTGTACTCTACTGTGTTTCCTATAGCGCCAGAACAGAGAGCTTGCTCAGAACAAAAGAACTGTGCTTCCTACATACACGGCCATATCTAGTTCAATTCTGCTTAGGAAACTGACAAGAACAATAGATCCTTTTCAGTCCAATACACTGTACATGCTGGGAACAAACGCGAGTGCTATTTGCACTATGTATGGCAATGGGAGCGCAATAGTGACTTTCCTTACCAGAAAACAACTCTTGCTCGTAGCACCAAAAACTGCATGTGACTCAACTCCATTTAGGACTGGGTAACAAATGCTAGCTAGCCTTACAAGAAACACACTCTGTTTTTGAGAAAAGAGCACTCTTCTACTCTACTGTGTTTCCTATAGGGTCAGAACAGTGAGCTTGCTCAGAACAAAATAACTGTGCTTCCTACACACACGGGCCATATCTAGTTCAATTCTGCTTAGGAAACTGACAAGAACAGTGGAACCTCTTCAGTCCAATACACTGTACATGCTGAGAACAGACGCCAGTGCTATTTGCCCTGTGCATGGCAATGGGAGCACAATAGTGACTTTCCTTACCAGAAATAAACTCTTGCTCGTAGGACCAGAAACTGCATGTGATTCCACTACATTTAGGACTGGGAAACAAACGCTAGCTTGCCGTACAAGAAACACACTCTGCTTTTGAGAAAAGAGCACTCTTCTACTCTACTGTGTTTCCTATAGGGTCCGAAAAGTGAGCTTGCTCTGAACAAAAGAAATGTGCTTCCTACACACAAGGCCATATCTAGTTCAATTCTGCTTAGGAACCTGACAAGAACAGTAGATCCTCTTCAGTCCAATACACCGTACTTGCTGAGAACAGACGCCAGGGCTATTTGTCCGGTGTATGACAATGGCAGTGCAATAGTGACTATTCTTACCATAAAACAACTCTTGCTCGTAGGATTAGAAACTGCATGTGATTCAACTCCATTTAGGACTGGGAAACAAACGCTAGCTCGCCTTAAAAGAAACACACTCTGCTTTTGAGAAAAGAGCACTCTTCTACTCTACTGTGTTTCCTAGAGGGCCAGAACAGAGAGCTTGCTCAGAACAAAAGAACTGTGCTTCCTACATACAGGGCCATATCTAGTTCAGTTCTGCTTAGGAAACTGACAAGTACAATAGATCCTTTTCAGTCCAATACACTGTACATGCTGGGAACAGACGCAAGTGCTATTTGCCCTGTGTATGACAATGGGAGCGCAATAGTGACTCTTCTTAACAGAAAACAACTCTTGCTCGTAGGACAAGAAACAGCATGTTATTCAACTCCATATAAAGCTGGGAAAAAAACACTAGCTGGCCTTACAAGAAACACACTCTGCTTTTGAGAAAAGAGCACTCTTCTACTCTACTGTGTTTCCTATGGGGTCCGAACAGTGAGCTTGCTCAGAACAAAAGAACTGTGCTTCCTGCACACACGGGCCATATCTAGTTCAACTCTGCTTAGGAAACTGACAAGAACAGTAGCTCCTCTTCAGTACGATAAACTGTACTTGCTGGGAACAGATGCGAGTGCTACTTGTACTATGTATGTCAATGGGAGCACAATAATAACTTTCCTTACCAGAAAACAACTCTTGCTCGTAGGACCAGAAACTGCATGTGATTCAACTCCATTTAGGACTGGGAAACAAACGCTAGCTCGCCTTACAAGTAACACACTCTGCTTTTGAGAAAAGAGCACTCTTCTACTCTACTGTGTTTCCTATGGTGTCCGAACAGTGAGTTTGCTCAGAACAAAAGAACTGTGCTTCCTACACACACGGGCCATATCTAGTTCAACTCTGCTTAGGAAACTGACAAGAACAGTAGCTCCTCTTCAGTCCTATACACTGTACTTGCTGGGAACAGACGGGATTGCTATTTGCACTGTGTACGGCAATGGGAGCGCAATAGTGACTTTCCTTACCAGAAAACAACTCTTGCCCGTAGGACCAGAAACTGCATGTGATTCAACTCCATTTAGGACTGGGAAACAAACGCTAGCTCGCCTTACAAGAAACACACTCTGCTTTTGAGAAAAGAGCACTCTTCTACTCTACTGTGTTTTCAATGGGGTCCAATCAGTGAGCTTGCTCAGAACAAAAAAAAACTGTGCTTCCTACACACACGGCCATATCTAGTTCAACTCTGCTTAGGAAACTGACAAGAACAATAGCTCTTCTTCAGACTAATACACTGTACTTGCTGGAAACAGACACGAGTGCTATTTGCACTGTGTATGGCAATGGGAGCACAATAGTGACTTTCCTTACCAGAAATAAACTCTTGCTCGTAGGACCAGAAACTGCATGTGATTCAACTACATTTAGGACTGGGAAACAAACGCTAGCTTGCCGTACAAGAAACACACTCTGCTTTTGAGAAAAGAGCACTCTTCTACTCTACTGTGTTTCCTATAGGGTCCGAAAAGTGAGCTTGCTCTGAACAAAAGAACTGTGCTTCCTACACACACGGCCATATCTAGTTCAATTCTGCTTAGGAACCTGACAAGAACAGTAGATCCTCTTCAGTCCAATACACCGTACTTGCTGAGAACAGATGCCAGGGCTATTTGTCCGGTGTATGACAATGTCAGTGCAATAGTGACTATTCTTACCATAAAACAACTCTTGCTCGTAGGATTAGAAACTGCCTGTGATTCAACTCCATTTAGGACTGGGAAACAAACGCTAGCTCACCCTTCAAGAAACACACTCTGCTTTTGAGAAAAGGGCACTCTTCTACTCTACTGTGTTTCCTAGAGGGCCAGAACAGAGAGCTTGCTCAGAACAAAAGAACTGTGCTTCCTACATACAGGGCCATATCTAGTTCAGTTCTGCTTAGGAAACTGACAAGTACAATAGATCCTTTTCAGTGCAATACACTGTACATGCTGGGAACAGACGCGAGTGCTATTTGCCCTGTGTATGACAATGGGAGCACAATAGTGACTCTTCTTACCAGAAAACAACTCTTGCTCGTAGGACAAGAAACAGCATGTTATTCAACTCCATATAAGGCTGGGAAAAAAACACTAGCTGGCCTTACAAGAAACACACTCTGCTTTTGAGAAAAGAGCACTCTTCTACTCTACTGTGTTTCCTGTGGGGTGCGAACAGTGAGCTTGCTCAGAACAAAAGAACTGTGCTTCCTGCACACACGGGCCATATCTAGTTCAACTCTGCTTAGGAAACTGACAAGAACAGTAGCTCCTCTTCAGTACGATACACTGTACTTGCTGGGAACAGATGCGAGTGCTATTTGTACTATGTATGGCAATGGGAGCACAATAATAACTTTCCTTACCAGAAAACAACTCTTGCTCATAGGACCAGAAACTGCATGTGATTCAACTCCATTTAGGACTGGGAAACAAACGCTAGCTCGCCTTACAAGAAACACACTCTGCTTTTGAGAAAAGAGCACTCTTCTACTCTACTGTGTTTCCTATGGTGTCCGAACAGCGAGCTTGCTCAGAACAAAAGAACTGTGCTTCCTACACACACGGGCCATATCTAGTTCAACTCTGCTTAGGAAACTGACAAGAACAGTAGCTCCTCTTCAGTCCTATACACTGTACTTGCTGGGAACAGACGGGAGGGCTATTTGCACTGTGTACGGCAATGGGAGCGCAATAGTGACTTTCCTTACCAGAAAACAACTCTTGCTCGTAGGACCAGAAACTGCATGTGATTCAACTCCATTTAGGACTGGGAAACAAACGCTAGCTCGCCTTAAAAGAAACACACTCTGCTTTTGAGAAAAGAGCACTCTTGTACTCTACTGTGTTTCCTATAGCGCCAGAACAGAGAGATTGCTCAGAACAAAAGAACTGTGCTTCCTACATACACGGCCATATCTAGTTCAATTCTGCTTAGGAAACTGACAAGAACAATAGATCCTTTTCAGTCCAATACACTGTACATGCTGGGAACAGACGCGAGTGCTATTTGCACTATGTATGGCAATGGGAGCGCAATAGTGACTTTCCTTACCAGAAAACAACTCTTGCTCGTAGGACCAAAAACTGCATGTGACTCAACTCCATTTAGGACTGGGTAACAAATGCTAGCTAGCCTTACAAGAAACACACTCTGTTTTTGAGAAAAGAGCACTCTTCTACTCTACTGTGTTTCCTATAGGGCCAGAACAGTGAGCTTGCTCAGAACAATATAACTGTGCTTCCTACACACACGGGCCATATCTAGTTCAATTCTGCTTAGGAAACTGACAAGAACAGTGGAACCTCTTCAGTCCAATACACTGTACATGCTGAGAACAGACGCCAGTGCTATTTGCCCTGTGCATGGCAATGGGAGCACAATAGTGACTTTCCTTACCAGAAATAAACTCTTGCTCGTAGGACCAGAAACTGCATGTGATTCCACTACATTTAGGACTGGGAAACAAACGCTAGCTTGTCGTACAAGAAACACACTCTGCTTTTGAGAAAAGAGCACTCTTCTACTCTACTGTGTTTCCTATAGGGTCCGAAAAGTGAGCTTGCTCTGAACAAAAGAAATGTGCTTCCTACACACACGGCCATATCTAGTTCAATTCTGCTTAGGAACCTGACAAGAACAGTAGATCCTCTTCAGTCCAATACACCGTACTTGCTGAGAACAGACGCCAGGGCTATTTGTCCGGTGTATGACAATGGCAGTGCAATAGTGACTATTCTTACCATAAAACAACTCTTGCTCGTAGGATTAGAAACTGCATGTGATTCAACTCCATTTAGGACTGGGAAACAAACGCTAGCTCGCCTTAAAAGAAACACACTCTGCTTTTGAGAAAAGAGCACTCTTCTACTCTACTGTGTTTCCTAGAGGGCCAGAACAGAGAGCTTGCTCAGAACAAAAGAACTGTGCTTCCTACATACAGGGCCATATCTAGTTCAGTTCTGCTTAGGAAACTGACAAGTACAATAGATCCTTTTCAGTCCAATACACTGTACATGCTGGGAACAGACGCAAGTGCTATTTGCCCTGTGTATGACAATGGGAGCGCAATAGTGACTCTTCTTAACAGAAAACAACTCTTGCTCGTAGGACAAGAAACAGCATGTTATTCAACTCCATATAAAGCTGGGAAAAAAACACTAGCTGGCCTTACAAGAAACACACTCTGCTTTTGAGAAAAGAGCACTCTTCTACTCTACTGTGTTTCCTATGGGGTCCGAACAGTGAGCTTGCTCAGAACAAAAGAACTGTGCTTCCTGCACACACGGGCCATATCTAGTTCAACTCTGCTTAGGAAACTGACAAGAACAGTAGCTCCTCTTCAGTACGATAAACTGTACTTGCTGGGAACAGATGCGAGTGCTACTTGTACTATGTATGTCAATGGGAGCACAATAATAACTTTCCTTACCAGAAAACAACTCTTGCTCGTAGGACCAGAAACTGCATGTGATTCAACTCCATTTAGGACTGGGAAACAAACGCTAGCTCGCCTTACAAGAAACACACTCTGCTTTTGAGAAAAGAGCACTCTTCTACTCTACTGTGTTTCCTATGGTGTCCGAACAGTGAGCTTGCTCAGAACAAAAGAACTGTGCTTCCTACACACACGGGCCATATCTAGTTCAACTCTGCTTAGGAAACTGACAAGAACAGTAGCTCCTCTTCAGTCCTATACACTGTACTTGCTGGGAACAGACGGGAGGGCTATTTGCACTGTGTACGGCAATGGGAGCGCAATAGTGACTTTCCTTACCAGAAAACAACTCTTGCCCGTAGGACCAGGAACTGCATGTGATTCAACTCCATTTAGGACTGGGAAACAAACGCTAGCTCGCCTTACAAGAAACACACTCTGCTTTTGAGAAAAGAGCACTCTTCTACTCTACTGTGTTTTCAATGGGGTCCAATCAGTGAGCTTGCTCAGAACAAAAAAAAACTGTGCTTCCTACACACACGGCCATATCTAGTTCAAGTCTGCTTAGGAAACTGACAAGAACAGTGCAATCTCTTCAGTCCAATACACTGTAAATGCTGGGAACAGACGCCAGTGCTATTTGCCCTGTGTATGGCAATGGGAGCACAATAGTGACTTTCCTTACCAGAAATAAACTCTTGCTCGTAGGACCAGAAACTGCATGTGATTCAACTACATTTAGGACTGGGAAACAAACGCTAGCTTGCCGTACAAGAAACACACTCTGCTTTTGAGAAAAGAGCACTCTTCTACTCTACTGTGTTTCCTATAGGGTCCGAAAAGTGAGATTGCTCTGAACAAAAGAACTGTGCTTCCTACACACACGGCCATATCTAGTTCAATTCTTCTTAGGAACCTGACAAGAACAGTAGATCCTCTTCAGTCCAATACACCGTACTTGCTGAGAACAGATGCCAGGGCTATTTGTCCGGTGTATGACAATGGCAGTGCAATAGTGACTATTCTTACCATAAAACAACTCTTGCTCGTAGGATTAGAAACTGCCTGTGATTCAACTCCATTTAGGACTGGGAAACAAACGCTAGCTCGCCTTACAAGAAACACACTCTGCTTTTGAGAAAAGAGCACTCTTCTACTCTACTGTGTTTCCTATGGTGTCCGAACAGCGAGCTTGCTCAGAACAAAAGAACTGTGCTTCCTACACACACGGGCCATATCTAGTTCAACTCTGCTTAGGAAACTGACAAGAACAGTAGCTCCTCTTCAGTCCTATACACTGTACTTGCTGGGAACAGACGGGAGGGCTATTTGCACTGTGTACGGCAATGGGAGCGCAATAGTGACTTTCCTTACCAGAAAACAACTCTTGCTCGTAGGACCAGAAACTGCATGTGATTCAACTCCATTTAGGACTGGGAAACAAACGCTAGCTCGCCTTAAAAGAAACACACTCTGCTTTTGAGAAAAGAGCACTCTTGTACTCTACTGTGTTTCCTATAGCGCCAGAACAGAGAGCTTGCTCAGAACAAAAGAACTGTGCTTCCTACATACACGGCCATATCTAGTTCAATTCTGCTTAGGAAACTGACAAGAACAATAGATCCTTTTCAGTCCAATACACTGTACATGCTGGGAACAGACGCGAGTGCTATTTGCACTATGTATGGCAATGGGAGCGCAATAGTGACTTTCCTTACCAGAAAACAACTCTTGCTCGTAGGACCAAAAACTGCATGTGACTCAACTCCATTTAGGACTGGGTAACAAATGCTAGCTAGCCTTACAAGAAACACACTCTGTTTTTGAGAAAAGAGCACTCTTCTACTCTACTGTGTTTCCTATAGGGCCAGAACAGTGAGCTTGCTCAGAACAAAATAACTGTGCTTCCTACACACACGGGCCATATCTAGTTCAATTCTGCTTAGGAAACTGACAAGAACAGTGGAACCTCTTCAGTCCAATACACTGTACATGCTGAGAACAGACGCCAGTGCTATTTGCCCTGTGCATGGCAATGGGAGCACAATAGTGACTTTCCTTACCAGAAATAAACTCTTGCTCGTAGGACCAGAAACTGCATGTGATTCCACTACATTTAGGACTGGGAAACAAACGCTAGCTTGTCGTACAAGAAACACACTCTGCTTTTGAGAAAAGAGCACTCTTCTACTCTACTGTGTTTCCTATAGGGTCCGAAAAGTGAGCTTGCTCTGAACAAAAGAAATGTGCTTCCTACACACACGGCCATATCTAGTTCAATTCTGCTTAGGAACCTGACAAGAACAGTAGATCCTCTTCAGTCCAATACACCGTACTTGCTGAGAACAGATGCCAGGGCTATTTGTCCGGTGTATGACAATGGCAGTGCAATAGTGACTATTCTTACCATAAAACAACTCTTGCTCGTAGGATTAGAAACTGCCTGTGATTCAACTCCATTTAGGACTGGGAAACAAACGCTAGCTCACCTTTCAAGAAACACACTCTGCTTTTGAGAAAAGAGCACTCTTCTACTCTACTGTGTTTCCTATGGGGTCCGAACAGTGAGCTTGCTCAGAACAAAAGAACTGTGCTTCCTACACACACGGGCTGTATCTAGTTCAACTCTGCTTAGGAAACTGACAAGAACAATAGCTCTTCTTCAGACTAATACACTGTACTTGATGGAAACAGACACGAGTGCTATTTGCACTGTGTATGGCAAAGGGAGCGCAATAGTGACTTTCCTACCAGAAAACAACTCTTGCTCGTAGGACCAAAAACTGCATGTGATTCAACTCATTTAGGACTGGGAAACAAACGCTAGCTCGCGTTACAAGCAACACACTCTGCTTTATAGAAAAGAGCACTCTTCTACTCTACTGTGTTTCCTATAGGGCCAGAACAGAGAGCTTGCTCAGAACAAAAGAACTGTGCTTCCTACACACACGGGCCATATCTAGTTCAACTCTGCTTAGGAAACTGACAGGAACAATAGCTCCTCTTCAGTCTGATACACTGTACTTGCTGAGAGCAGACGCGAGTGCTACTTGCACTGTGTATGGCAATTGGAGCACAATTGTGACTCGTCTTACCAGAAAACAACTCTTGCTCGTAGGACAAAAAACTGCATGTGACTCAACTCCATTTAGGACTGGGAAACAAACTCTAGCTCGCCTTACAAGAAACACACTCTGCTTTTGAGAAAAGGGCACTCTTCTACTCTACTGTGTTTCCTATAGGGCCAGAACAGTGTGCTTGCTCAGAACAAATGAACTGTGCTTCCTAGACACTTGGGCCATATCTAGTTCAACTCTGCTTAGGAGACTGACAAGAACAGCAGCTCCTCTTCAGTCCAATACACTGTACTTGTTGGGAACAGACGCGAGTGCTATTTGCACTGTGTATGGCAATGAGAGCGCAATAGTGACTTTCCTTACCAGAAAACAACTCTTGCTCGTAGGACCACACACTGCATGTGATTCAACGCCATTTAGGACTGGGAAACAAATGCTAGCACGCCTTAGAAGAAACAAACTCTGCTTCTGAGAAAAGAGCACTCTTCTACTCTACTGTGTTTCCTATGGGGTCCAATCAGTGAGCTTACTCAGAACAAAAGAACTGTGCTTCCTACACACATCGACCATATCTAGGTCAACTCTGCTTTGAAACTGACAAGAACAGTACCTCCTCTTCAGTCCAATACACTGTACTTGCGGGGAAGAGATGAGAGAGCTGTTTGCACTGTGTATGGCAATTGGAGCACAATAGTGATTCGTCTTACCAGAAAACAACTCTTGCTCGTAGGACAAAAAACTGCATGTGACTCAACTCCATTTAGGTCTGGGAAACAAACGCTAGCTCGCCTTACAAGAAACACACTCTGCTTTAGAGAAAAGAGCACTCTTCTACTCTACTGTGTTTCCTATGGGGTCCGAACAGTGAGCTTTCTCAGAACAAAATAACTGTGCTTCCTACACACACAGCCATATCTAGTTCAATTTTGCTTAGGAACCTGACAAGAACAGTAGCTCCTCTTCAGTCCAATACACTGTACTGCTGGGAACAGACGCCAGTGCTATTTGTCCTGTGTATAGCAATGGCAGCGCAATAGTGACTATTCTTATCTTAAAACAACTCTTGCTCGTAGGACCAGAAACTGCATGTGATTCACCTCCATTTAAGACTGGGAAACAAACACTAGCTCGCCTTACAAGAAACACAATCTGCTTTAGAGAAAAGAGCACTCTTCTACTCTACTGTGTTTCCTATAGGGCCAGAAGAGTGAGCTTGCTCAGAACAAAAGAACTGTGCTTCCTACACACGGGCCATATCTAGTTCAACTCTGCTTAGGAAACTGACAAGAACAGTAGCTCCTCTTCAGTCCGATACACTGTACTTGCTGAGAACAGACACGAGTGCTATTTGAACTGTGAATGGCAATTGGAGCACAATAGTGACTCGTCTTACCAGAAAACAACTCTTGCTCGTAGGACAAAAAACTGCATGTGACTCAACTCCATTTACGACTATGAAACAAACTCTAGCTCGCCTTACAAGAAACACACTCTGCTTTTGAGAAAAGAGCACTCTTCTACTCTACTGTGTTTCCTATAGGGCCAGAACAGTGAGCTTGCTCAGAACAAATGAACTGTGCTTCCTAGACACACGGGCCATATCTAGTTCAACTCTGCTTAGGAAACTGACAAGAACAGTAGCTCCTCTTTAGTCCAATACACTGTACTTGCTGGGAACAGACGGGAGGGCTATTTGCACTGTGTATGGGAAAGACAGCGCAATAGTGACTCTCCTTACCAGAAAACAACTCTTGCTCATAGGAACACAAACTGCATGTGATTCAACGCCATTTAGGACTGGGAAACAAATGCTAGCTCGCCTTACAAGAAACATTCTCTGCTTTTTAGAAAAGAGCACTCTTCTACTCTACTGTGTTTCCTATGGGGTCCAAACAGTGAGCTTGCTCAGAACAAAAGAACTGTGCTTCCTACACACATGGACCATATCTAGTTCAACTCTGGTTAGGAAACTGACAAGAACAGTAGCTCCTATTCAGTCCAATACACTGTACATGTTGGGAACAGACGCGAGTGCTATTTGCACTGTGTATGGCATTTGTAGCACAATAGTGACTCTTCTTACCAGAAAACAACTCTTGCTCATAGGACCAAAAACTGCATGTGACTCAAATCCATTTAGGACTGGGAAACAAACGTTAGCTCGCCTTACAAGAAACACACTCTGCTTTATAGAAAAGAGCACTCTTCTACTCTACTGTGTTTCCTATAGGGCCAGAACAGTGAGCTTGCTCAGAACATTATAACTGTGCTTCCTAAACACACGGGCCATATCTAGTTCAACTCTGCTTAGGAAACTGACAAGAACAGTAGCTCCTCTTCAGTCCGATACACTGTACTTGCTGGGAACAGACGCGAGTGCTATTTGCACTGTGTATGGCAAAGGGAGCGCAATAGTGACTTTCCTTACCAGAAAACAACTCTTGCTCGTAGGACCAGAAACTGCATGTGATTCAACTCCATTTAGGACTGGGAAACAAACGATAGCTTGCCTTACAAAAAACACACTCTGCTTTTGAGAAAAGAGCACTCTTCTACTCTACTGTGTTTCATTTTGGGTCCGAACAGTGAGCTTGCTCAGAACAAAAGAACTGTGCTTCCTACATACACGGCCATATCTAGTTCAATTCTGCTTAGGAACCTGACAAGAACAGGAGATACTCTTCAGTCCAATACACTGTAGTTGCTGGGAGCAGATGCCAGTGCTATTTGTCCTATGTATGGAAATGGCAGCGCAATACTAAATCTTCTTAAAAGAAAACAACTCTTGCTCATAGGAACAAAAACTGCATGTGACTCAAATCCATTTAGGACTGGGAAACAAACGCGAGCTCGCCTTACAGGAAACAAACTCTGCTTCTGAGAAAAGAGCACTCTTCTACTCTACTGTGTTTCCTATGGGGTCCAAACAGTGAGCTTACTCAGAACAAAAGAACTGTGCTTCCTACACACATCGACCGTATCTAGTTCAACTCTGCTTAGGAAACTGACAAGAACAGTAGCCTCTCTTCAGTCCAATACACTGTACTTGCTGGGAACAGACGCGAGTGCTATTTGCCCTGTGTATGGCAATGGGATCGCAATAGTGACTTTCCTTACCAGAAAACTACTCTTGTTCGTAGGACCAGAAACTGCATGTGATTCATCTCCATTTAGGACTAGGAAAAAAACGCTAGCTCACCTTACATGAAACACTCTCTGCTTTTGAGAAAAGAGCACTCTTCTACTCTACTGTGTTTCCTATGGGGTCCAAACAGTGAGCTTGCTCAGAACAAAAGAACTGTGCTTCCTACACACACAGCCATATCTAGTTCAATTCTGCTTAGGAACCTGACAAGAACAGTAGCTCCTCTTCAGTCCAATACACTGTACTGCTGGGAACAGACGCCAGTGCTATTTGTCCTGTGTATGACATGGTAGCGCAATAGTGACTATTCTTATCATAAAACAACTCTTGCTCGTAGGACCAGAAACTGCATGTGATTCAACTCCATTTAGGACATGGAAACAAATGCTAGCTCTCCTTACAAGAAACACAATCTGCTTTAGAGAAAAGAGCACTCTTCTACTCTACTGTGTTTCCTATAGGGCCAAAACAGTGAGCTTGCTCAGAACAAAAGAACTGTGCTTCCTACACCTACGGGCCATATCTAGTTCAATTCTGCTTGGGAAACTGACAAGAACAGTAGCTCCTCTTCAGTCTGATACACTGTACTTGCTGGGAACAGACGCGAGTGCTATTTGCACTGTGTATGGCAATTGGAGCACAATAGTGTCTCGTCTTACCAGAAAACAACTCTTGCTCGTAGGACAAAAAACTGCATGTGACTCAACTCCATTTAGGTCTGGGAAACAAACGCTAGCTCCCCTTACAAGAAACACACTCTGCTTTAGAGAAAAGAGCACTCTTCTACTCTACTGTGTTTCCTATGGGGTCCGAACAGTGAGCTTTCTCAGAACAAAATAACTGTGCTTCCTACACACACAGCCATATCTCGTTCAATTTTGCTTAGGAACCTGACAAGAACAGTAGCTCCTCTTCAGTCCAATACACTGTACTTGCTGGGAACAGACGCGAGTGCTATTTGCACTGTGTATGGCAATGGGAGCGCAATAGTGACTTTCCTTACCAGAAAACAACTCTTGCTCGTAGGACCAGAAACTGCATGTGATTCAACTCCGTTTAGGACTGGGAAACAAATGCTAGCTCGCCTTACATGAAACACGCTCTGCTTTTGAGAAAAGAGCACTCTTCTACTCTACTGTGTTTCCTATAGGGTCCAAACAGTGAGCTTGCTCAGAACAAAAGAACTGGGCTTCCTACACACATCGACCATATCTAGTTCAACTCTGCTTAGGAAACTGACAAGAACAGTAGCTCCTCTTCAGTCCAATAAACTGTAATTGCTGGGAACAGACGCGAGTGCTATTTGCAGTGTGTATGGCAATTGGAGCACAATAGTGACTCCTCTTACCAGAAAACAACTCTTGCTCGTAGGACAAAAAACTGCATGTGACTCAACTCCATTTAGGACTGGGAAACAAACGCTAGCTCGCGTTACAAGAAACACACTCTGCTTTACAGAAAAGAGCACTCTTCTACTCTACTGTGTTTCCTATGGGGTCCGAACAGTGAGCTTTCTCAGAACAAAAGAACTGTGCTTCCTACACACACAGCCATATCTAGTTCAATTCTGCTTAGGAACCTGACAAGAACAGTAGCTCCTCTTCAGTCCAATACACTGTACTGCTGGGAACAGACGCCAGTGCTATTTGTCCTGTGTATGACAATGGTAGCGCAATAGTGACTATTCTTATCATAAAACAACTCTTGCTCGTAGGACCAGAAACTGCATGTGATTCAACTCCATTTAGGACTGGGAAACAAACGCTAGCACGCTTTACAAGAAGCACACTCTGCTTTTGAGAAAAGAGCACTCTTCTACTCTACTGTGTTTCCTATGGGGTCCAAACAGTGAGCTTGCTCAGAACAAAAGAACTGTGCTTCCTACACACATGGACCATATCTAGTTCAACTATGCTTAGGAAACTGACAAGAACAGTAGCTCCTATTCAGTCCAATACACTGTGCTTGGTGGGAACAGACGCGAGTGCTATTTGCACTGTGTATGGCATTTGGAGCGCAATAGTGACTCTTCTTACCAGAAAACAACTCTCCCTCGTAGGACCAAAAACTGCCTGTGACTCAACTCCATTTAGGACTGGGAAACAAACGCGAGCTTGCCTTAAAAGAAACACACTCTGCTTTAGAGAAAAGAGCACTCTTCTACTCTACTGTGTTTCTTATAGGGCCAGAACAGTGAGCTTGCTCATAACATAATAACTGTGCTTCCTACACACACGGGCCATATCTAGTTCAACTCTGCTTAGGAAACTGACAGGAACAATAGCTCCTCTTCAGTCTGATACACTGTACTTGCTGAGAGCAGACGCGAGTGCTACTTGCACTGTGTATGGCAATTGGAGCACAATAGTGACTCGTCTTACCAGAAAACAACTCTTGTTCGTAGGACAAAAAACTGCACGTGACACAACTCCATTTAGGACTGGGAAACAAACTCTAGCTCGCCTTACAAGAAACACACTCTGCTTTTGAGAAAAGGGCACTCTTCTACTCTACTGTGTTTCCTATAGGGCCAGAACAGTGTGCTTGCTCAGAACAAATGAACTGTGCTTCCTATACACTCGGGCCATATCTAGTTCAACTCTGCTTAGGAGACTGACAAGAACAGTAGCTCCTCTTCAGTCCAATACACTGTACTTGTTGGGAACAGACGCGAGTGCTATTTGCACTGTGTATGGCAATGAGAGCGCAGTAGTGACTTTCCTTACCAGAAAACAACTCTTGCTCGTAGGACCACACACTGCATGTGATTCAACGCCATTTAGGACTGGGAAACAAATGCTAGCACGCCTTAGAAGAAACAAACTCTGCTTCTGAGAAAAGAGCACTCTTCTACTCTACTGTGTTTCCTATGGGGTCCAAACAGTGAGCTTACTCATTACAAAAGAACTGTGCTTCCTAAACACATCGACCATATCTAGGTAAACTCTGCTTTGAAACTGACAAAACAGTAGCTCCTCTTCAGTCCAATACACTGTACTTGCGGGGAAGAGACGAGAGAGCTATTTGCACTGTGTATGGCAATTGGAGCACAATAGTGTCTCGTCTTACCAGAAAACAACTCTTGCTCGTAGGACAAAAAACTGCATGTGACTCAACTCCATTTAGGTCTGGGAAACAAACGCTAGCTCCCCTTACAAGAAACACACTCTGCTTTAGAGAAAAGAGCACTCTTCTACTCTACTGTGTTTCCTATGGCGTCCAAACAGTGAGCTTGCTCAGAACAAAAGAACTGTGCTTCCTACACACAAGGACCATATGTATTCAACTCTGCTTAGGAAGCTGACAAGAACAGTAGCTCCTATTCAGTCCAATACACTGTAGTTGCTGGGAAAAGACGCGAGTGCTACTTGCCCTGTGTTTGGCAATGGGAGCGCAATAGTGACTTTCCTTACCATAAAACAACTCAAGTTCGTAGAACCAGAAACTGCATGTGATTCCACTCCATTTAGGACTGGGAAACAAACGCTAGCTCGCCTTAGAAGAAACACACTCTGCTTTTGAGAAAAGAGCACTCTTCTACTCTACGGTGTTTCCTATGGGGTCCAAACAGTGAGCTTGCTCAGAACAAAAGAACTGTGCTTCCTACACACATGGACCATATCTAGTTCAACACTGCTTAGGAAACTGACACCAGTAGCTCCTCTTCAGTCCAATACACTGTACTTGCTGGGAACAGACGCGAGTGCTATTTGCACTTTGTATGGCATTTGGAGCACAATAGTGACTCTTCTTACCAGAAAACAACTCTTGCTCGTAGGACCAAACACTGTCTGTGACTCAACTCCATTTAGGACTGGGAAACAAACGTGAGCTCGCCTTACAAGAAACACACTCTGCTTTGGAGAAAAGAGCACTCTTCTACTCTACTGTGTTTCCTATGGGGTCCGAACAGTGAGCTTGCTCAGAACAAAAGAACAGTGCTTCCTGCACACACGGGCCATATCTAGTTCAACTCTGCTTAGGAAACTGACAAGAACAGTAGCTCCTCTTCAGTACGATACACTGTACTTGCTGGGAACAGATGCGAGTGCTACTTGTACTATGTATGGCAATGGGAGCACAATAATAACTTTCCTTACCAGAAAACAACTCTTGCTCGTAGGACAAGAAACTGCATGTGATTCAACTCCATTTAGGACTGGGAAACAAACGTTAGCTCGCCTTACAAGAAACACACTCTGCCTTTGAGAAAAGAGCACTCTTCTACTCTACTGTGTTTCCTATGGTGTCCGAACAGTGAGCTTGCTCAGAACAAAAGAACTGTGCTTCCTACACACACGGGCCATATCTAGTTCAACTCTGCTTAGGAAACTGACAAGAACAGTAGCTCCTCTTCAGTCCTATACACTGTACTTGCTGGGAACAGACGGGAGGGCTATTTGCACTGTGTACGGCAATGGGAGCGCAATAGTGACTTTCCTTACCAGAAAACAACTCTTGCTCGTAGGACCAGAAAATGCATGTGATTCAACTCCATTTAGGACTGGGAAACAAACGCTAGCTCGCCTTACAAGAAACACACTCTGCTTTTGAGAAAAGAGCACTCTTCTACTCTACTGTGTTTTCAATGGGGTCCAATCAGTGAGCTTGCTCAGAACAAAAAAAAACTGTGCTTCCTACACACACGGCCATATCTAGTTCAAGTCTGCTTAGGAAACTGACAAGAACAGTGCAATCTCTTCAGTCCAATACACTGTAAATGCTGGGAACAGACGCCAGTGCTATTTGCCCTGTGTATGGCAATGGGAGCACAATAGTGACTTTCCTTACCAGAAATAAACTCTTGCTCGTAGGACCAGAAACTGCATGTGATTCAACTACATTTAGGACTGGGAAACAAACGCTAGCTTGCCGTACAAGAAACACACTCTGCTTTTGAGAAAAGAGCACTCTTCTACTCTACTGTGTTTCCTATAGGGTCCGAAAAGTGAGATTGCTCTGAACAAAAGAACTGTGCTTCCTACACACACGGCCATATCTAGTTCAATTCTTCTTAGGAACCTGACAAGAACAGTAGATCCTCTTCAGTCCAATACACCGTACTTGCTGAGAACAGATGCCAGGGCTATTTGTCCGGTGTATGACAATGGCAGTGCAATAGTGACTATTCTTACCATAAAACAACTCTTGCTCGTAGGATTAGAAACTGCCTGTGATTCAACTCCATTTAGGACTGGGAAACAAACGCTAGCTCACCTTTCAAGAAACACACTCTGCTTTTGAGAAAAGAGCACTCTTCTACTCTACTGTGTTTCCTATGGGGTCCGAACAGTGAGCTTGCTCAGAACAAAAGAACTGTGCTTCCTACACACACGGGCTGTATCTAGTTCAACTCTGCTTAGGAAACTGACAAGAACAATAGCTCTTCTTCAGACTAATACACTGTACTTGATGGAAACAGACACGAGTGCTATTTGCACTGTGTATGGCAAAGGGAGCGCAATAGTGACTTTCCTACCAGAAAACAACTCTTGCTCGTAGGACCAAAAACTGCATGTGATTCAACTCATTTAGGACTGGGAAACAAACGCTAGCTCGCGTTACAAGCAACACACTCTGCTTTATAGAAAAGAGCACTCTTCTACTCTACTGTGTTTCCTATAGGGCCAGAACAGAGAGCTTGCTCAGAACAAAAGAACTGTGCTTCCTACACACACGGGCCATATCTAGTTCAACTCTGCTTAGGAAACTGACAGGAACAATAGCTCCTCTTCAGTCTGATACACTGTACTTGCTGAGAGCAGACGCGAGTGCTACTTGCACTGTGTATGGCAATTGGAGCACAATTGTGACTCGTCTTACCAGAAAACAACTCTTGCTCGTAGGACAAAAAACTGCATGTGACTCAACTCCATTTAGGACTGGGAAACAAACTCTAGCTCGCCTTACAAGAAACACACTCTGCTTTTGAGAAAAGGGCACTCTTCTACTCTACTGTGTTTCCTATAGGGCCAGAACAGTGTGCTTGCTCAGAACAAATGAACTGTGCTTCCTAGACACTTGGGCCATATCTAGTTCAACTCTGCTTAGGAGACTGACAAGAACAGCAGCTCCTCTTCAGTCCAATACACTGTACTTGTTGGGAACAGACGCGAGTGCTATTTGCACTGTGTATGGCAATGAGAGCGCAATAGTGACTTTCCTTACCAGAAAACAACTCTTGCTCGTAGGACCACACACTGCATGTGATTCAACGCCATTTAGGACTGGGAAACAAATGCTAGCACGCCTTAGAAGAAACAAACTCTGCTTCTGAGAAAAGAGCACTCTTCTACTCTACTGTGTTTCCTATGGGGTCCAAACAGTGAGCTTACTCAGAACAAAAGAACTGTGCTTCCTACACACATCGACCATATCTAGGTCAACTCTGCTTTGAAACTGACAAGAACAGTACCTCCTCTTCAGTCCAATACACTGTACTTGCGGGGAAGAGATGAGAGAGCTGTTTGCACTGTGTATGGCAATTGGAGCACAATAGTGATTCGTCTTACCAGAAAACAACTCTTGCTCGTAGGACAAAAAACTGCATGTGACTCAACTCCATTTAGGTCTGGGAAACAAACGCTAGCTCGCCTTACAAGAAACACACTCTGCTTTAGAGAAAAGAGCACTCTTCTACTCTACTGTGTTTCCTATGGGGTCCGAACAGTGAGCTTTCTCAGAACAAAATAACTGTGCTTCCTACACACACAGCCATATCTAGTTCAATTTTGCTTAGGAACCTGACAAGAACAGTAGCTCCTCTTCAGTCCAATACACTGTACTGCTGGGAACAGACGCCAGTGCTATTTGTCCTGTGTATAGCAATGGCAGCGCAATAGTGACTATTCTTATCTTAAAACAACTCTTGCTCGTAGGACCAGAAACTGCATGTGATTCACCTCCATTTAAGACTGGGAAACAAACGCTAGCTCGCCTTACAAGAAACACAATCTGCTTTAGAGAAAAGAGCACTCTTCTACTCTACTGTGTTTCCTATAGGGCCAGAAGAGTGAGCTTGCTCAGAACAAAAGAACTGTGCTTCCTACACACGGGCCATATCTAGTTCAACTCTGCTTAGGAAACTGACAAGAACAGTAGCTCCTCTTCAGTCCGATACACTGTACTTGCTGAGAACAGACACGAGTGCTATTTGAACTGTGAATGGCAATTGGAGCACAATAGTGACTCGTCTTACCAGAAAACAACTCTTGCTCGTAGGACAAAAAACTGCATGTGACTCAACTCCATTTACGACTATGAAACAAACTCTAGCTCGCCTTACAAGAAACACACTCTGCTTTTGAGAAAAGAGCACTCTTCTACTCTACTGTGTTTCCTATAGGGCCAGAACAGTGAGCTTGCTCAGAACAAATGAACTGTGCTTCCTAGACACACGGGCCATATCTAGTTCAACTCTGCTTAGGAAACTGACAAGAACAGTAGCTCCTCTTTAGTCCAATACACTGTACTTGCTGGGAACAGACGGGAGGGCTATTTGCACTGTGTATGGGAAAGACAGCGCAATAGTGACTCTCCTTACCAGAAAACAACTCTTGCTCATAGGAACACAAACTGCATGTGATTCAACGCCATTTAGGACTGGGAAACAAATGCTAGCTCGCCTTACAAGAAACATTCTCTGCTTTTTAGAAAAGAGCACTCTTCTACTCTACTGTGTTTCCTATGGGGTCCAAACAGTGAGCTTGCTCAGAACAAAAGAACTGTGCTTCCTACACACATGGACCATATCTAGTTCAACTCTGGTTAGGAAACTGACAAGAACAGTAGCTCCTATTCAGTCCAATACACTGTACATGTTGGGAACAGACGCGAGTGCTATTTGCACTGTGTATGGCATTTGTAGCACAATAGTGACTCTTCTTACCAGAAAACAACTCTTGCTCATAGGACCAAAAACTGCATGTGACTCAAATCCATTTAGGACTGGGAAACAAACGTTAGCTCGCCTTACAAGAAACACACTCTGCTTTATAGAAAAGAGCACTCTTCTACTCTACTGTGTTTCCTATAGGGCCAGAACAGTGAGCTTGCTCAGAACATTATAACTGTGCTTCCTAAACACACGGGCCATATCTAGTTCAACTCTGCTTAGGAAACTGACAAGAACAGTAGCTCCTCTTCAGTCCGATACACTGTACTTGCTGGGAACAGACGCGAGTGCTATTTGCACTGTGTATGGCAAAGGGAGCGCAATAGTGACTTTCCTTACCAGAAAACAACTCTTGCTCGTAGGACCAGAAACTGCATGTGATTCAACTCCATTTAGGACTGGGAAACAAACGATAGCTTGCCTTACAAAAAACACACTCTGCTTTTGAGAAAAGAGCACTCTTCTACTCTACTGTGTTTCATTTTGGGTCCGAACAGTGAGCTTGCTCAGAACAAAAGAACTGTGCTTCCTACACACACGGCCATATCTAGTTCAATTCTGCTTAGGAACCTGACAAGAACAGGAGATACTCTTCAGTCCAATACACTGTAGTTGCTGGGAGCAGATGCCAGTGCTATTTGTCCTATGTATGGAAATGGCAGCGCAATACTAAATCTTCTTAAAAGAAAACAACTCTTGCTCATAGGAACAAAAACTGCATGTGACTCAAATCCATTTAGGACTGGGAAACAAACGCGAGCTCGCCTTACAGGAAACAAACTCTGCTTCTGAGAAAAGAGCACTCTTCTACTCTACTGTGTTTCCTATGGGGTCCAAACAGTGAGCTTACTCAGAACAAAAGAACTGTGCTTCGTACACACATCGACCGTATCTAGTTAAACTCTGCTTAGGAAACTGACAAGAACAGTAGCCTCTCTTCAGTCCAATACACTGTACTTGCTGGGAACAGACGCGAGTGCTATTTGCCCTGTGTATGGCAATGGGATCGCAATAGTGACTTTCCTTACCAGAAAACTACTCTTGTTCGTAGGACCAGAAACTGCATGTGATTCATCTCCATTTAGGACTAGGAAAAAAACGCTAGCTCACCTTACATGAAACACTCTCTGCTTTTGAGAAAAGAGCACTCTTCTACTCTACTGTGTTTCCTATGGGGTCCAAACAGTGAGCTTGCTCAGAACAAAAGAACTGTGCTTCCTACACACACAGCCATATCTAGTTCAATTCTGCTTAGGAACCTGACAAGAACAGTAGCTCCTCTTCAGTCCAATACACTGTACTGCTGGGAACAGACGCCAGTGCTATTTGTCCTGTGTATGACATGGTAGCGCAATAGTGACTATTCTTATCATAAAACAACTCTTGCTCGTAGGACCAGAAACTGCATGTGATTCAACTCCATTTAGGACATGGAAACAAATGCTAGCTCTCCTTACAAGAAACACAATCTGCTTTAGAGAAAAGAGCACTCTTCTACTCTACTGTGTTTCCTATAGGGCCAAAACAGTGAGCTTGCTCAGAACAAAAGAACTGTGCTTCCTACACCTACGGGCCATATCTAGTTCAATTCTGCTTGGGAAACTGACAAGAACAGTAGCTCCTCTTCAGTCTGATACACTGTACTTGCTGGGAACAGACGCGAGTGCTATTTGCACTGTGTATGGCAATGGGAGCGCAATAGTGACTTTCCTTAGCAGAAAACAACTCTTGCTCGTAGGACCAGAAACTGCATGTGATTCAACTCCGTTTAGGACTGGGAAATAAATGCTAGCTCGCCTTACATGAAACACGCTCTGCTTTTGAGAAAAGAGCACTCTTCTACTCTACTGTGTTTCCTATAGGGTCCAAACAGTGAGCTTGCTCAGAACAAAAGAACTGTGCTTCCTACACACATCGACCATATCTAGTTCAACTCTGCTTAGGAAACTGACAAGAACAGTAGCTCCTCTTCAGTCCAATAAACTGTAATTGCTGGGAACAGACGCGAGTGCTATTTGCAGTGTGTATGGCAATTGGAGCACAATAGTGACTCCTCTTACCAGAAAACAACTCTTGCTCGTAGGACAAAAAACTGCATGTGACTCAACTCCATTTAGGTCTGGGAAACAAACGCTAGCTCCCCTTACAAGAAACACACTCTGCTTTAGAGAAAAGAGCACTCTTCTACTCTACTGTGTTTCCTATGGGGTCCGAACAGTGAGCTTTCTCAGAACAAAATAACTGTGCTTCCTACACACACAGCCATATCTCGTTCAATTTTGCTTAGGAACCTGACAAGAACAGTAGCTCCTCTTCAGTCCAATACACTGTACTTGCTGGGAACAGACGCGAGTGCTATTTGCACTGTGTATGGCAATGGGAGCGCAATAGTGACTTTCCTTACCAGAAAACAACTCTTGCTCGTAGGACCAGAAACTGCATGTGATTCAACTCCGTTTAGGACTGGGAAACAAATGCTAGCTCGCCTTACATGAAACACGCTCTGCTTTTGAGAAAAGAGCACTCTTCTACTCTACTGTGTTTCCTATAGGGTCCAAACAGTGAGCTTGCTCAGAACAAAAGAACTGGGCTTCCTACACACATCGACCATATCTAGTTCAACTCTGCTTAGGAAACTGACAAGAACAGTAGCTCCTCTTCAGTCCAATAAACTGTAATTGCTGGGAACAGACGCGAGTGCTATTTGCAGTGTGTATGGCAATTGGAGCACAATAGTGACTCCTCTTACCAGAAAACAACTCTTGCTCGTAGGACAAAAAACTGCATGTGACTCAACTCCATTTAGGACTGGGAAACAAACGCTAGCTCGCGTTACAAGAAACACACTCTGCTTTACAGAAAAGAGCACTCTTCTACTCTACTGTGTTTCCTATGGGGTCCGAACAGTGAGCTTTCTCAGAACAAAAGAACTGTGCTTCCTACACACACAGCCATATCTAGTTCAATTCTGCTTAGGAACCTGACAAGAACAGTAGCTCCTCTTCAGTCCAATACACTGTACTGCTGGGAACAGACGCCAGTGCTATTTGTCCTGTGTATGACAATGGTAGCGCAATAGTGACTATTCTTATCATAAAACAACTCTTGCTCGTAGGACCAGAAACTGCATGTGATTCAACTCCATTTAGGACTGGGAAACAAACGCTAGCACGCTTTACAAGAAGCACACTCTGCTTTTGAGAAAAGAGCACTCTTCTACTCTACTGTGTTTCCTATGGGGTCCAAACAGTGAGCTTGCTCAGAACAAAAGAACTGTGCTTCCTACACACATGGACCATATCTAGTTCAACTATGCTTAGGAAACTGACAAGAACAGTAGCTCCTATTCAGTCCAATACACTGTGCTTGGTGGGAACAGACGCGAGTGCTATTTGCACTGTGTATGGCATTTGGAGCGCAATAGTGACTCTTCTTACCAGAAAACAACTCTCCCTCGTAGGACCAAAAACTGCCTGTGACTCAACTCCATTTAGGACTGGGAAACAAACGCGAGCTTGCCTTAAAAGAAACACACTCTGCTTTAGAGAAAAGAGCACTCTTCTACTCTACTGTGTTTCTTATAGGGCCAGAACAGTGAGCTTGCTCATAACATAATAACTGTGCTTCCTACACACACGGGCCATATCTAGTTCAACTCTGCTTAGGAAACTGACAGGAACAATAGCTCCTCTTCAGTCTGATACACTGTACTTGCTGAGAGCAGACGCGAGTGCTACTTGCACTGTGTATGGCAATTGGAGCACAATAGTGACTCGTCTTACCAGAAAACAACTCTTGTTCGTAGGACAAAAAACTGCACGTGACACAACTCCATTTAGGACTGGGAAACAAACTCTAGCTCGCCTTACAAGAAACACACTCTGCTTTTGAGAAAAGGGCACTCTTCTACTCTACTGTGTTTCCTATAGGGCCAGAACAGTGTGCTTGCTCAGAACAAATGAACTGTGCTTCCTATACACTCGGGCCATATCTAGTTCAACTCTGCTTAGGAGACTGACAAGAACAGTAGCTCCTCTTCAGTCCAATACACTGTACTTGTTCGGAACAGACGCGAGTGCTATTTGCACTGTGTATGGCAATGAGAGCGCAGTAGTGACTTTCCTTACCAGAAAACAACTCTTGCTCGTAGGACCACACACTGCATGTGATTCAACGCCATTTAGGACTGGGAAACAAATGCTAGCACGCCTTAGAAGAAACAAACTCTGCTTCTGAGAAAAGAGCACTCTTCTACTCTACTGTGTTTCCTATGGGGTCCAAACAGTGAGCTTACTCATTACAAAAGAACTGTGCTTCCTAAACACATCGACCATATCTAGGTAAACTCTGCTTTGAAACTGACAAAACAGTAGCTCCTCTTCAGTCCAATACACTGTACTTGCGGGGAAGAGACGAGAGAGCTATTTGCACTGTGTATGGCAATTGGAGCACAATAGTGTCTCGTCTTACCAGAAAACAACTCTTGCTCGTAGGACAAAAAACTGCATGTGACTCAACTCCATTTAGGTCTGGGAAACAAACGCTAGCTCCCCTTACAAGAAACACACTCTGCTTTAGAGAAAAGAGCACTCTTCTACTCTACTGTGTTTCCTATGGCGTCCAAACAGTGAGCTTGCTCAGAACAAAAGAACTGTGCTTCCTACACACAAGGACCATATGTATTCAACTCTGCTTAGGAAGCTGACAAGAACAGTAGCTCCTATTCAGTCCAATACACTGTAGTTGCTGGGAAAAGACGCGAGTGCTACTTGCCCTGTGTTTGGCAATGGGAGCGCAATAGTGACTTTCCTTACCATAAAACAACTCAAGTTCGTAGAACCAGAAACTGCATGTGATTCCACTCCATTTAGGACTGGGAAACAAACGCTAGCTCGCCTTAGAAGAAACACACTCTGCTTTTGAGAAAAGAGCACTCTTCTACTCTACGGTGTTTCCTATGGGGTCCAAACAGTGAGCTTGCTCAGAACAAAAGAACTGTGCTTCCTACACACATGGACCATATCTAGTTCAACACTGCTTAGGAAACTGACACCAGTAGCTCCTCTTCAGTCCAATACACTGTACTTGCTGGGAACAGACGCGAGTGCTATTTGCACTTTGTATGGCATTTGGAGCACAATAGTGACTCTTCTTACCAGAAAACAACTCTTGCTCGTAGGACCAAACACTGTCTGTGACTCAACTCCATTTAGGACTGGGAAACAAACGTGAGCTCGCCTTACAAGAAACACACTCTGCTTTGGAGAAAAGAGCACTCTTCTACTCTACTGTGTTTCCTATGGGGTCCGAACAGTGAGCTTGCTCAGAACAAAAGAACAGTGCTTCCTGCACACACGGGCCATATCTAGTTCAACTCTGCTTAGGAAACTGACAAGAACAGTAGCTCCTCTTCAGTACGATACACTGTACTTGCTGGGAACAGATGCGAGTGCTACTTGTACTATGTATGGCAATGGGAGCACAATAATAACTTTCCTTACCAGAAAACAACTCTTGCTCGTAGGACAAGAAACTGCATGTGATTCAACTCCATTTAGGACTGGGAAACAAACGTTAGCTCGCCTTACAAGAAACACACTCTGCCTTTGAGAAAAGAGCACTCTTCTACTCTACTGTGTTTCCTATGGTGTCCGAACAGTGAGCTTGCTCAGAACAAAAGAACTGTGCTTCCTACACACACGGGCCATATCTAGTTCAACTCTGCTTAGGAAACTGACAAGAACAGTAGCTCCTCTTCAGTCCTATACACTGTACTTGCTGGGAACAGACGGGAGGGCTATTTGCACTGTGTACGGCAATGGGAGCGCAATAGTGACTTTCCTTACCAGAAAACAACTCTTGCTCGTAGGACCAGAAAATGCATGTGATTCAACTCCATTTAGGACTGGGAAACAAACGCTAGCTCGCCTTACAAGAAACACACTCTGCTTTTGAGAAAAGAGCACTCTTCTACTCTACTGTGTTTTCAATGGGGTCCAATCAGTGAGCTTGCTCAGAACAAAAAAAAACTGTGCTTCCTACACACACGGCCATATCTAGTTCAAGTCTGCTTAGGAAACTGACAAGAACAGTGCAATCTCTTCAGTCCAATACACTGTAAATGCTGGGAACAGACGCCAGTGCTATTTGCCCTGTGTATGGCAATGGGAGCACAATAGTGACTTTCCTTACCAGAAATAAACTCTTGCTCGTAGGACCAGAAACTGCATGTGATTCAACTACATTTAGGACTGGGAAACAAACGCTAGCTTGCCGTACAAGAAACACACTCTGCTTTTGAGAAAAGAGCACTCTTCTACTCTACTGTGTTTCCTATAGGGTCCGAAAAGTGAGATTGCTCTGAACAAAAGAACTGTGCTTCCTACACACACGGCCATATCTAGTTCAATTCTTCTTAGGAACCTGACAAGAACAGTAGATCCTCTTCAGTCCAATACACCGTACTTGCTGAGAACAGATGCCAGGGCTATTTGTCCGGTGTATGACAATGGCAGTGCAATAGTGACTATTCTTACCATAAAACAACTCTTGCTCGTAGGATTAGAAACTGCCTGTGATTCAACTCCATTTAGGACTGGGAAACAAACGCTAGCTCACCTTTCAAGAAACACACTCTGCTTTTGAGAAAAGAGCACTCTTCTACTCTACTGTGTTTCCTATGGGGTCCGAACAGTGAGCTTGCTCAGAACAAAAGAACTGTGCTTCCTACACACACGGGCTGTATCTAGTTCAACTCTGCTTAGGAAACTGACAAGAACAATAGCTCTTCTTCAGACTAATACACTGTACTTGATGGAAACAGACACGAGTGCTATTTGCACTGTGTATGGCAAAGGGAGCGCAATAGTGACTTTCCTACCAGAAAACAACTCTTGCTCGTAGGACCAAAAACTGCATGTGATTCAACTCATTTAGGACTGGGAAACAAACGCTAGCTCGCGTTACAAGCAACACACTCTGCTTTATAGAAAAGAGCACTCTTCTACTCTACTGTGTTTCCTATAGGGCCAGAACAGAGAGCTTGCTCAGAACAAAAGAACTGTGCTTCCTACACACACGGGCCATATCTAGTTCAACTCTGCTTAGGAAACTGACAGGAACAATAGCTCCTCTTCAGTCTGATACACTGTACTTGCTGAGAGCAGACGCGAGTGCTACTTGCACTGTGTATGGCAATTGGAGCACAATTGTGACTCGTCTTACCAGAAAACAACTCTTGCTCGTAGGACAAAAAACTGCATGTGACTCAACTCCATTTAGGACTGGGAAACAAACTCTAGCTCGCCTTACAAGAAACACACTCTGCTTTTGAGAAAAGGGCACTCTTCTACTCTACTGTGTTTCCTATAGGGCCAGAACAGTGTGCTTGCTCAGAACAAATGAACCGTGCTTCCTAGACACTTGGGCCATATCTAGTTCAACTCTGCTTAGGAGACTGACAAGAA
The DNA here is from genome assembly GCF_949786415.1 of Peromyscus eremicus. Lineage (NCBI taxonomy): Eukaryota > Metazoa > Chordata > Mammalia > Rodentia > Cricetidae > Peromyscus > Peromyscus eremicus. The sequence continues at coordinate 218,563 of NW_026734610.1, read as the reverse complement.
CAGCAGCTCCTCTTCAGTCCAATACACTGTACTTGTTGGGAACAGACGCGAGTGCTATTTGCACTGTGTATGGCAATGAGAGCGCAATAGTGACTTTCCTTACCAGAAAACAACTCTTGCTCGTAGGACCACACACTGCATGTGATTCAACGCCATTTAGGACTGGGAAACAAATGCTAGCACGCCTTAGAAGAAACAAACTCTGCTTCTGAGAAAAGAGCACTCTTCTACTCTACTGTGTTTCCTATGGGGTCCAAACAGTGAGCTTACTCAGAACAAAAGAACTGTGCTTCCTACACACATCGACCATATCTAGGTCAACTCTGCTTTGAAACTGACAAGAACAGTACCTCCTCTTCAGTCCAATACACTGTACTTGCGGGGAAGAGATGAGAGAGCTGTTTGCACTGTGTATGGCAATTGGAGCACAATAGTGATTCGTCTTACCAGAAAACAACTCTTGCTCGTAGGACAAAAAACTGCATGTGACTCAACTCCATTTAGGTCTGGGAAACAAACGCTAGCTCGCCTTACAAGAAACACACTCTGCTTTAGAGAAAAGAGCACTCTTCTACTCTACTGTGTTTCCTATGGGGTCCGAACAGTGAGCTTTCTCAGAACAAAATAACTGTGCTTCCTACACACACAGCCATATCTAGTTCAATTTTGCTTAGGAACCTGACAAGAACAGTAGCTCCTCTTCAGTCCAATACACTGTACTGCTGGGAACAGACGCCAGTGCTATTTGTCCTGTGTATAGCAATGGCAGCGCAATAGTGACTATTCTTATCTTAAAACAACTCTTGCTCGTAGGACCAGAAACTGCATGTGATTCACCTCCATTTAAGACTGGGAAACAAACGCTAGCTCGCCTTACAAGAAACACAATCTGCTTTAGAGAAAAGAGCACTCTTCTACTCTACTGTGTTTCCTATAGGGCCAGAAGAGTGAGCTTGCTCAGAACAAAAGAACTGTGCTTCCTACACACGGGCCATATCTAGTTCAACTCTGCTTAGGAAACTGACAAGAACAGTAGCTCCTCTTCAGTCCGATACACTGTACTTGCTGAGAACAGACACGAGTGCTATTTGAACTGTGAATGGCAATTGGAGCACAATAGTGACTCGTCTTACCAGAAAACAACTCTTGCTCGTAGGACAAAAAACTGCATGTGACTCAACTCCATTTACGACTATGAAACAAACTCTAGCTCGCCTTACAAGAAACACACTCTGCTTTTGAGAAAAGAGCACTCTTCTACTCTACTGTGTTTCCTATAGGGCCAGAACAGTGAGCTTGCTCAGAACAAATGAACTGTGCTTCCTAGACACACGGGCCATATCTAGTTCAACTCTGCTTAGGAAACTGACAAGAACAGTAGCTCCTCTTTAGTCCAATACACTGTACTTGCTGGGAACAGACGGGAGGGCTATTTGCACTGTGTATGGGAAAGACAGCGCAATAGTGACTCTCCTTACCAGAAAACAACTCTTGCTCATAGGAACACAAACTGCATGTGATTCAACGCCATTTAGGACTGGGAAACAAATGCTAGCTCGCCTTACAAGAAACATTCTCTGCTTTTTAGAAAAGAGCACTCTTCTACTCTACTGTGTTTCCTATGGGGTCCAAACAGTGAGCTTGCTCAGAACAAAAGAACTGTGCTTCCTACACACATGGACCATATCTAGTTCAACTCTGGTTAGGAAACTGACAAGAACAGTAGCTCCTATTCAGTCCAATACACTGTACATGTTGGGAACAGACGCGAGTGCTATTTGCACTGTGTATGGCATTTGTAGCACAATAGTGACTCTTCTTACCAGAAAACAACTCTTGCTCATAGGACCAAAAACTGCATGTGACTCAAATCCATTTAGGACTGGGAAACAAACGTTAGCTCGCCTTACAAGAAACACACTCTGCTTTATAGAAAAGAGCACTCTTCTACTCTACTGTGTTTCCTATAGGGCCAGAACAGTGAGCTTGCTCAGAACATTATAACTGTGCTTCCTAAACACACGGGCCATATCTAGTTCAACTCTGCTTAGGAAACTGACAAGAACAGTAGCTCCTCTTCAGTCCGATACACTGTACTTGCTGGGAACAGACGCGAGTGCTATTTGCACTGTGTATGGCAAAGGGAGCGCAATAGTGACTTTCCTTACCAGAAAACAACTCTTGCTCGTAGGACCAGAAACTGCATGTGATTCAACTCCATTTAGGACTGGGAAACAAACGATAGCTTGCCTTACAAAAAACACACTCTGCTTTTGAGAAAAGAGCACTCTTCTACTCTACTGTGTTTCATTTTGGGTCCGAACAGTGAGCTTGCTCAGAACAAAAGAACTGTGCTTCCTACACACACGGCCATATCTAGTTCAATTCTGCTTAGGAACCTGACAAGAACAGGAGATACTCTTCAGTCCAATACACTGTAGTTGCTGGGAGCAGATGCCAGTGCTATTTGTCCTATGTATGGAAATGGCAGCGCAATACTAAATCTTCTTAAAAGAAAACAACTCTTGCTCATAGGAACAAAAACTGCATGTGACTCAAATCCATTTAGGACTGGGAAACAAACGCGAGCTCGCCTTACAGGAAACAAACTCTGCTTCTGAGAAAAGAGCACTCTTCTACTCTACTGTGTTTCCTATGGGGTCCAAACAGTGAGCTTACTCAGAACAAAAGAACTGTGCTTCGTACACACATCGACCGTATCTAGTTAAACTCTGCTTAGGAAACTGACAAGAACAGTAGCCTCTCTTCAGTCCAATACACTGTACTTGCTGGGAACAGACGCGAGTGCTATTTGCCCTGTGTATGGCAATGGGATCGCAATAGTGACTTTCCTTACCAGAAAACTACTCTTGTTCGTAGGACCAGAAACTGCATGTGATTCATCTCCATTTAGGACTAGGAAAAAAACGCTAGCTCACCTTACATGAAACACTCTCTGCTTTTGAGAAAAGAGCACTCTTCTACTCTACTGTGTTTCCTATGGGGTCCAAACAGTGAGCTTGCTCAGAACAAAAGAACTGTGCTTCCTACACACACAGCCATATCTAGTTCAATTCTGCTTAGGAACCTGACAAGAACAGTAGCTCCTCTTCAGTCCAATACACTGTACTGCTGGGAACAGACGCCAGTGCTATTTGTCCTGTGTATGACATGGTAGCGCAATAGTGACTATTCTTATCATAAAACAACTCTTGCTCGTAGGACCAGAAACTGCATGTGATTCAACTCCATTTAGGACATGGAAACAAATGCTAGCTCTCCTTACAAGAAACACAATCTGCTTTAGAGAAAAGAGCACTCTTCTACTCTACTGTGTTTCCTATAGGGCCAAAACAGTGAGCTTGCTCAGAACAAAAGAACTGTGCTTCCTACACCTACGGGCCATATCTAGTTCAATTCTGCTTGGGAAACTGACAAGAACAGTAGCTCCTCTTCAGTCTGATACACTGTACTTGCTGGGAACAGACGCGAGTGCTATTTGCACTGTGTATGGCAATGGGAGCGCAATAGTGACTTTCCTTAGCAGAAAACAACTCTTGCTCGTAGGACCAGAAACTGCATGTGATTCAACTCCGTTTAGGACTGGGAAATAAATGCTAGCTCGCCTTACATGAAACACGCTCTGCTTTTGAGAAAAGAGCACTCTTCTACTCTACTGTGTTTCCTATAGGGTCCAAACAGTGAGCTTGCTCAGAACAAAAGAACTGTGCTTCCTACACACATCGACCATATCTAGTTCAACTCTGCTTAGGAAACTGACAAGAACAGTAGCTCCTCTTCAGTCCAATAAACTGTAATTGCTGGGAACAGACGCGAGTGCTATTTGCAGTGTGTATGGCAATTGGAGCACAATAGTGACTCCTCTTACCAGAAAACAACTCTTGCTCGTAGGACAAAAAACTGCATGTGACTCAACTCCATTTAGGTCTGGGAAACAAACGCTAGCTCGCGTTACAAGAAACACACTCTGCTTTACAGAAAAGAGCACTCTTCTACTCTACTGTGTTTCCTATGGGGTCCGAACAGTGAGCTTTCTCAGAACAAAAGAACTGTGCTTCCTACACACACAGCCATATCTAGTTCAATTCTGCTTAGGAACCTGACAAGAACAGTAGCTCCTCTTCAGTCCAATACACTGTACTGCTGGGAACAGACGCCAGTGCTATTTGTCCTGTGTATGACAATGGTAGCGCAATAGTGACTATTCTTATCATAAAACAACTCTTGCTCGTAGGACCAGAAACTCCATGTGATTCAACTCCATTTAGGACTGGGAAACAAACGCTAGCTCGCCTTACAAGAAACACAATCTGCTTTAGAGAAAAGAGCACTCTTCTACTCTACTGTGTTTCCTATAGGGCCAAAACAGTGAGCTTGCTCAGAACAAAAGAACTGTGCTTCCTACACACACGGGCCATATCTAGTTCAACTCTGCTTAGGAAACTGACAAGAACAGTAGCTCCTCTTCAGTCCGATACACTGTACTTGCTGGGAACAGACGCGAGTGCTATTTGCCCTGTGTATGGCAATGGGAGCGCAATAGTGACTTTCCTTACCAGAAAACTACTCTTGTTCGTAGGACCAGAAACTGCATGTGATTCAACTCCATTTAGGACTAGGAAACAAACGCTAGCTCGCCTTACAAGAAACACACTCTGCTTTTGAAAAAAGAGCACTCTTCTACTCTACTGTGTTTCCTATAGGGCTAGAACAGTGAGCTTGCTCAGAACATAAGAACTGTGCTTTCTACCCACACGGTCCTTATCTAGTTCAACTCTGCTTAGGAAACTGACAAGAACAGTAGCTCCTCTTCAGTCCGATACACTGTACTTGCTGGGAACAGACGCGAGTGCTATTTGCACTGTGTATGGCAATGGGAGAGCAATAGTGACTTTCCTTACCAGAAAAAAACTCTTGCTCGTAGGACCAGAAACTGCATGTGATTCAACTCCATTTAGGACTGGGAAACAAACGCTAGCACGCTTTACAAGAAGCACACTCTGCTTTTGAGAAAAGAGCACTCTTCTACTCTACTGTGTTTCCTATGGGGTCCAAACAGTGAGCTTGCTCAGAACAAAAGAACTGTGCTTCCTACACACATGGACCATATCTAGTTCAACTATGCTTAGGAAACTGACAAGAACAGTAGCTCCTATTCAGTCCAATACACTGTGCTTGGTGGGAACAGACGCGAATGCTATTTGCACTGTGTATGGCATTTGGAGCGCAATAGTGACTCTTCTTACCAGAAAACAACTCTCCCTCGTAGGACCAAAAACTGCCTGTGACTCAACTCCATTTAGGACTGGGAAACAAACGCGAGCTTGCCTTAAAAGAAACACACTCTGCTTTAGAGAAAAGAGCACTCTTCTACTCTACTGTGTTTCTTATAGGGCCAGAACAGTGAGCTTGCTCAGAACATAATAACTGTGCTTCCTACACACACGGGCCATATCTAGTTCAACTCTGCTTAGGAGACTGACAAGAACAGTAGCTCCTCTTCAGTCCAATACACTGTACTTGTTGGGAACAGACGCGAGTGCTATTTGCACTGTGTATGGCAATGAGAGCGCAATAGTGAATTTCCTTACCAGAAAACAACTCTTGCTCGTAGGACCACACACTGCATGTGATTCAACGCCATTTAGGACTGGGAAACAAATGCTAGCACGCCTTAGAAGAAACAAACTCTGCTTCTGAGAAAAGAGCACTCTTCTACTCTACTGTGTTTCCTATGGGGTCCAAACAGTGAGCTTACTCATTACAAAAGAACTGTGCTTCCTAAACACATCGACCATATCTAGGTAAACTCTGCTTTGAAACTGACAAAACAGTAGCTCCTCTTCAGTCCAATACACTGTACTTGCGGGGAAGAGACGAGAGAGCTATTTGCACTGTGTATGGCAATTGGAGCACAATAGTGTCTCGTCTTACCAGAAAACAACTCTTGCTCGTAGGACAAAAAACTGCATGTGACTCAACTCCATTTAGGTCTGGGAAACAAACGCTAGCTCCCCTTACAAGAAACACACTCTGCTTTAGAGAAAAGAGCACTCTTCTACTCTACTGTGTTTCCTATGGGGTCCGAACAGTGAGCTTTCTCAGAACAAAATAACTGTGCTTCCTACACACAAGGACCATATGTATTCAACTCTGCTTAGGAAGCTGACAAGAACAGTAGCTCCTATTCAGTCCAATACACTGTAGTTGCTGGGAAAAGACGCGAGTGCTATTTGCCCTGTGTTTGTCAATGGGAGCGCAATAGTGACTTTCCTTACCATAAAACAACTCAAGTTCGTAGAACCAGAAACTGCATGTGATTCCACTCCATTTAGGACTGGGAAACAAACGCTAGCTCGCCTTAGAAGAAACACACTCTGCTTTTGAGAAAAGAGCACTCTTCTACTCTACGGTGTTTCCTATGGGGTCCAAACAGTGAGCTTGCTCAGAACAAAAGAACTGTGCTTCCTACACACATGGACCATATCTAGTTCAACACTGCTTAGGAAACTGACACCAGTAGCTCCTCTTCAGTCCAATACACTGTACTTGCTGGGAACAGACGCGAGTGCTATTTGCACTTTGTATGGCATTTGGAGCACAATAGTGACTCTTCTTACCAGAAAACAACTCTTGCTCGTAGGACCAAACACTGTCTGTGACTCAACTCCATTTAGGACTGGGAAACAAACGTGAGCTCGCCTTACAAGAAACACACTCTGCTTTGGAGAAAAGAGCACTCTTCTACTCTACTGTGTTTCCTATAGGGCCAGAACAGTGAGCTTGCTCAGAACAAAAGAACTGTGCTTCCTACACACACGGGCCATATCTAGTTCAACTCTGCTTAGGAAACTGACAAGAACAATAGCTCCTCTTCAGTCCGATACACTGTACCTGCTGAGAACAGACGCGAGTGCTATTTGAACTGTGAATGGCAATTGGAGCACAATAGTGACTCGTCTTACCAGAAAACAACTCTTGCTCGTAGGACAAAAAACTGCATGTGACTCAACTCCATTTACGACTATGAAACAAACTCTAGCTCGCCTTACAAGAAACACACTCTGCTTTTGAGAAAAGAGCACTCTTCTACTCTACTGTGTTTCCTTTTGGGTCCGAACAGTGAGCTTGCTCAGAAGAAAAGAACTGTGCTTCCTACACACACGGCCATATCTAGTTCAATTCTGCTTAGGAACCTGACAAGAAGAGTAGATCCTCTTCAGTCCAATACACTGTAGTTGCTGCGAACAGATGCCAGTGCTATTTGTCCTGTGTATGGCAATGGCAGCGCAATAGTGACTCTTCTTACCAGAAAACAACTCTTGCTCGTAGTACCAGAAACTGCATGGGATTCAACTCAATTTAGGACTGTGGAACAAATGCTAGCTCGCCTTACAAGAAACACACTCTGCTTTAGAGAAAAGAGCACTCTTCTACTCTACTGTGTTTCCTATGGGGTCCAAACAGTGAGCTTGCTCAGAACAAAGAACTGTGCTTCCTACACACACGGATATTATCTAGTTCAACTCTGCTTAGGAAACTGACAAGAACAGTAGCACCTATTCAGTCCAATACACTGTACTTGCTGGGAACAGACGAAGTGCTATTTGCACTGTGTGTGGCAATGGGAGTGCAATGTGACTTCCCTTCCCAGAAAACAACTCTTGTTCGTAGGACCAGAAACTGCTTGTGATTCAACTCCATTTAGGACTAGGAAACAAACGTTAGCTCGCCTTACAAGAAACACACTCTGGTTTTGAGAAAAGAGCACTCTTCTACTCTACTGTGTTTCCTATGGGGTCTGAACAGTGAGCTTGCTCAGAACAAAAGAACTGTGCTTCCTACACACACGGCCATAACTAGTTCAATTTTGCTTAGAAACCTGACAAGAACAGTAGATCCTCTTCAGTCCAATACACTTAACTTGCTGGGAACAGACGCCAGTGCTATTTGTCCTGTGTATGGCAATGGCAGCACAATAGTGACTATTCTTACCATAAAAAAACTCTTGCTCGTAGGACCAGAAACTGCATGTGATTCCACTCCATTTAGGACTGGGAAACAAATGCTAGCTCGCGTTACAAGAAACACACTCTGCTTTAGAGAAAAGAGCACTCTTCTACTCTACTGTGTTTCCTATGGGGTCCAAACAGAGAGCTTGCTCAGAACAAAAGAACTGTACTTCCTACACACAAGGACCATATGTAGTTCAACTCTGCTTAGGAAACTGACAAGAACAGTAGCTCCTATTCAGTCCAATACACTGTACTTGCTGGGAAAAGACGCGAGTGCTATTTGCCCTGTGTATTGCAATGGGAGCGCAATAGTGACTTTCCTTACCAGAAAACAACTCTTGCTCGTAGGACCAGAAACTGCATGTGATTCAACTCCATTTAGGACTGGGAAACAAAGGATAGCTTGCCTTACAAAAACACACTATGCTTTTGAGAAAAGAGCACTCTTCTACTCTACTGTGTTTCCTATGGGGTCCGAACAGTGACCTTGCTCAGAACAAAAGAACTGTGCTTTCTACACACGGCCATATCTAGTTCAATTCTGCTTAGGAAAATGACAAGAACAGTAGATCCTCTTCAGTCCAATACACTGTACTTGCTGGGAACAGACGCCAGTGCTATTTGTCCTGTGTATGGCAATGGCAGCGCAATAGTGACTATTCTTACCATAAAACAACTCTTGCTCGTAGAACCAGAAACTGCATGTGATTCCACTCCATTTAGGACTGGGAAACAAACGCTAGCTCGCCTTACAAGAAACACACTCTGCTTTTGAGAAAAGAGCACTCTTCTACTCTACGGGGTTTCCTATGGGGTCCAAACAGTGAGCTTGCTCAGAACAAAAGAACTGTGCTTCCTACATACATGGACCATATCTAGTTCAACTCTGCTTAGGAACCTGACAAGAACAGTAGATCCTCTTCAGTCCAATACACTGTAGTTGCTGCGAACAGATGCCAGTGCTATTTGTCCTGTGTATGGCAAAGTCAGCGCAATAGTGAATCTTCTTACCAGAAAACAACTCTTGCTCGTAGTACCAGAAACTGCATGGGATTCAACTCAATTTAGGACTGTGGAACAAATGCTAGCTCCCCTTACAAGAAACACACTCTGCTTTAGAGAAAAGAGCACTCTTCTACTCTACTGTGTTTCCTATGGGGTCCAAACAGTGAGCTTGCTCAGAACAAAAGAACTGTGCTTCCTACACACACGGACCATATGTAGTTCAACTCTGCTTAGGAAACTGACAAGAACAGTAGCTCCTCTTCAGTCCAATACACTGTACTTGCTGGGAACAGACGCGAGTGCTATTTGCACTGTGTATGGCAATGAGAGCGCAATAGTGACTTTCCTTACCAGAAAACAACTCTTTCTCATAGGACCAGAAACTGCATGTGATTCAACGCCATTTAGGACTGGGAAACAAATGCTAGCTCGCCTTACATGAAACACACTCTGCTTTTGAGAAAAGAGCACTCTTCTACTCTACTGTGTTTCCTATGGGGTCCAAACAGTGAGCTTGCTCAGAACAAAAGAACTGTGCTTCCTACACACATGGACCATATCTAGCTCAAGTCTGCTTATGAAACTGAGAAGAACAGCAGCTCCTCTTCAGTCCAATACACTGTAATTGCTGGGAACAGACGCGAGTGCTATTTGCCCTGTGTATGGCAATGACAGCGCAATAGGGACTTTCCTTACCAGAAAACAACTCTTGCTCGTAGGAACACAAACTGCATGTGATTCAACGCCATTTAGGACTGGGAAACAAATGCTAGCTCGCCTTACAAGAAACACTCTCTGCTTTTTAGAAAAGAGCACTCTTCTTCTCTACTGTGTTGCCTATGGGGTCAAAACAGTGAGCTTGCTCAGAACAAAAGAACTGTGCTTCCTACACACATGGACCATATCTAGTTCAACTCAGCTTAGGAAACTGACAAGCACAGTAGCTCCTATTCAGTCCAATACACTGTACATGCTGGGAACAGACGCGAGTGCTATTTGCACTGTGTATGGCATTTGGAGCACAATAGTGACACTTCTTACCAGAAAACAACTCTTGGTCATAGGACCAAAAACTGCATGTGACTCAAATCCATTTAGGACTGGGAAACAAACGCGAGCTCGCCTTACAAGAAACAGACTCTGCTTTAGAGAAAAGAGCACTCTTCTACTCTACTGTGTTTCCTATAGGGCCAGAACAGTGAGCTTGCTCAGAACATAATAACTGTGCTTCCTGAACACACGGGCCATATCTAGTTCAACTCTGCTTAGGAAACTGACAAGAACAGTAGCTCCTCTTCAGTCCGATACACTGTACTTGCTGGGAACAGACGCGAGTGCTATTTGCACTGTGTATGATAAAGGGAGCGCAATAGTGACTTTCCTTACTAGAAAACAACTCTAGCTCATAGGACCAGAAACTGCATTTGATTCAACTCCATTTAGGACTGGGAAACAAACGATAGCTTGCCTTACAAAAAACACACTCTGCTTTTGAGAAAAGAGCACTCTTCTACTCTACTGTGTTTCCTAATGGGTCCGAACAGTGAGCTCTCTCAGAACAAAAGAACTGTGCTTCCAACACACACGGCCATATCTAGTTCAATTCTGCTTAGGAACCTGACAAAAACAGTAGATCCTCTTCAGTCCAATACACTGTACTTGCTGCGAACAGATGCCAGTTCTATTTGTCCTGTGTATGGCAATGTCAGCGCAATAGTGAATCTTCTTAAGAGAAAACAACTCTTGCTCGTAGTACCAGAAACTGCATGGGATTCAACTCCATTTAGGACAGCGGAAAAACGCTAGCTCGCCTTACAAGAAACACACTCTGCTTTAGAGAAAAGAGCACTCTTCTACTCTACTGTGTTTCCTATGGGGTCCAAACAGTGAGCTTGCTCAGAACAAAAGAACTGTGCTTCCTACACACAAGGACCATATGTAGTTCAACTCTGCTTAGGAAACTGACAAGAACAGTATCTCCTATTCAGTCTAATACACTGTACTTGCTGGGAAAGGCGCGAGTGCTATTTGCCCTGTGTATGGCAATGGGAGCGCAATAGTGACTTTCCTTACCAGAAAATAACTCTTGTTCGTAGGACCAGAAACTGCATGTGATTCAACTCCATTTAGGACTGGGAAACATACGAGAGCTTGCCTTACAAAAACACACTCTGCTTATGAGAAAAGAGCACTCTTCTACTCTACTGTGTTTCCGATGGGGTCGGAACAGTGAGCTTGCTCAGAACAAAAGAACTGTGCTTCCTACACACATGGCCATATCTAGTTCAATTCTGCTTAGGAAACTGACAAGAACAGTAGATCCTGTTCAGTCCAATACACTGTACTTGCTGCGAACAGACGCCAGTACTATTTGTCCTGTGTATGTAAATGGCAGCACAATAGTGACTATTCTTACCATAAAACAACTCTTGCTCATAGGACAGAAACTGCATGTGATTCCACTCCATTTAGGACTGGGAAACAAACGCTAGCTCACCTTACAAGAAACACACTCTGCTTTAGAGAAAAGAGCATTCTTCTACTCTACTGTGTTTCCTATGGCTTCCAAACAGTGAGCTTGCTCAGAACAAAAGAACTGTGCTTCCTATACACATGGACCATATCTAGTTCAACTCTCCTTAGGAAACTGACAAGAGCAGTAGCTCCTCTTCAGTCCAATACACTGTACTTGCTGGGAACAGACGCGAGTGCTATTTGCACTGTGTATGGCATTTGGAGCACAATAGTGACTCTTCTTACCAGAAAACAACTCTTGCTCGTAGGACCAAAAACTGTCTGTGACTCAACTCCTTTCAGGACTGGGAAACAAACGCGAGCTCGCCTTACAAGAAACACACTCTGCTTTAGAGAAAAGAGCACTCTTCTACTCTACTGTGTTTCCTATAGGGCCAGAAAAGTGAGCTTGCTCAGAACAAAAGAACTGTGCTTCCTACACAAACGGGCCATATCTAGTTCAACTCTGCTTAGGAAACTGACAAGAACAGTAGCTCCTCTTCAGTCCGATACACTGTACTTGCTGAGAACAGATGCGAGTGCTATTTGCACTGTGAATGGCAATTGGAGCACAATAGTGACTCGTCTTACCAGAAAACAACTCTTGCTCGTAGGACATAAAACTGCATGTGACTCAACTCCATTTAGGACTGGGAAACAAACTCTAGCTCGCCTTACAAGAAACACACTCTGCTTTTGAGAAAAGAGCAATATTCTACTCTAATGTGTTTCCTATAGGGCCAGAACATTGAGCTTGCTCAGAAAAAAAGAACTGTGCTTCCTACACACACGGGCAATATCTAGTTCAACTCTGCTTAGGAAACTGAGAAGAACAGTAGCTCCTCTTCAGTCCAATACATTGTACTTGCTGGGAACAGATGCCAGTACTATTTGCACTATGTATGGCAATGGGAGCGCAATAGTAACATTCCTTACCAGAAAACAACTCTTGCTTATAGGACCAGAAACTGCATGTGATTCAACTCCATTTAGGACTGGAAAACAAACGCTAGCTCGCCTTACAAGAAACACACTCTGCTTTAGAGAAAAGAGCACTCTTCTACTCTACTGTGTTTCCTATGGGGTCCACACAGAGAGCTTGCTCAGAACAAAAGCTCTGTGCTTCCTACACACACGGGCCATATCTAGTTCAACTCTGCTTAGGAAACTGACAAGAACAGTAGCTCCTCTTCAGTCCAATACACTGTACTTGCTGGGAACTGATGCGAGTGCTATTTGCACTGTGTATGGCAATGAGATCGCAATAGTGACTTTCCCTACCAGAAAACAACTCTTGCTCATAGGACAAAAAACTGCATGTGACTCAACTCCATTTAGGACTGGAAAACAAACTCTAGCTCGCCTTACAAGAAACATACTCTGCTTTTGAGAAAAGAGCAGTAATCTACCCTAATGTGTTTCCTATGGGGTCCAAACAGTGAGCTTGCTCAGAACAAAAGAACTGTGCTTCCTACACACATGGACCATATCTAGCTCAACTCTGCTTATGAAACTGACAAGAACAGCAGCTCCTCTTCAGTCCAATACACTGTAATTGCTGGGAACAGACGCGAGTGCTATTTGCACTGTGTATGGCAATGACAGCGCAATAGTGACTTTCCTTACCAGAAAGCAACTCTTGCTCGCAGGACCAGAAACTGCATGTAATTCAACGCCATTTAGGACTGGGAAACAAATGCTAGCTCGCCTCACAAGAAACACTCTCTGCTTTTTAGAAAAGAGCACTCTTCTGCTCTACTGTGTTTCCTATGGGGTCCAAACAGTGAGCTTGCTCAGAACAAAAGAACTGTGCTTCCTACACACACGGCCATATCTAGTTCAATTCTGCTTAGGAAACTGACAAGAACAGTAGATCCTGTTCAGTCCAATACACTGTACTTGCTGCGAACAGACGCCAGTAGTATTTGTCCTGTGTATGGAAATGGCAGCACAATAGTGACTATTCTTACCATAAAACAACTCTTACTCATAGGACAGAAACTGCATGTGATTCCACTCCATTTAGGACTGGGAAACAAACGCTAGTTCGCCTTACAAGAAACACACTCTGCTTTAGAGAAAAGAGCACTCTTCTACTCTACTGTGTTTCCTATGGCTTCCAAACAGTGAGCTTGCTCAGAACAAAAGAACTGTGCTTCCTACACACATGGACCATATCTAGTTCAACTCTGCTTAGCAAACTGACAAGAGCAGTAGCTCCTCTTCAGTCCAATACACTGTACTTGCTGGGAACAGACGCGAGTGCTATTTGCACTGTGTATGGCATTTGGAGCGCAATAGTGACTCTTCTTACCAGAAAACAACTCTTGCTCGTAGGACCAAAAACTGTCTGTGACTCAACTCCTTTTAGGACTGGGAAACAAACGCGAGCTCGCCTTACAAGAAACACACTCTGCTTTAGAGAAAAGAGCACTCTTCTACTCTACTGTGTTTCCTATAGGGCCAGAAAAGTGAGCTTGCTCAGAACAAAAGAACTGTGCTTCCTACACACACGGGCCATATCTAGTTCAACTCTGCTTAGGAAACTGACAAGAACAGTAGCTCCTCTTCAGTCCGATACACTGTACTTGCTGAGAACAGATGCGAGTGCTATTTGCACTGTGAATGGCAATTGGAGCACAATAGTGACTCGTCTTACCAGAAAACAACTCTTGCTCGTAGGATAAAAAACTGCATGTGACTCAACTCCATTTAGGACTGGGAACCAAACTCTAGCTCCCCTTACAAGAAACACACTCTGCTTTTGAGAAAAGAGCAGTATTCTACTCTAATGTGTTTCCTATGGGGTCCAAACAGTGAGCTTGCTCAGAACAAAGAACTGTGCTTCCTACACACATGGACCATATCTAGTCAACTCTGCTTAGGAAACTGATAAGAACAGTAGCTCCTCTTCAGTCCAATACACTGTACTGCTGGGAACAGACGCCAGTGCTATTTGTCCTGTGTATGACAATGGCAGCGCAATAGTGACTATTGTTATCATAAAACAACTCTTGCTCGTAGGACCAGAAACTGCATGTGATTCAACTCCATTTAGGACTGGGAAACAAACGCTAGCTCGCCTTACAAGAAACACAATCTGCTTTAGAGAAAAGAGCACTCTTCTACTCTACTGTGTTTCCTATAGGGCCAGAACAGTGAGCTTGCTCAGAACAAAAGAACTGTGCTTCCTACACACAGGCCATATCTAGTTCAACTCTGCTTAGGAATCTGACAAGAACAGTAGCTCCTCTTCAGTCCGATTCACTGTACTTGCTGGGAACAGACGCGAGTGCTATTTGCACTGTGTATGGCAATGGGAGCACAATAGTGACTTTCCTTACCAGAAAACAACTCTTGCTTGTAGGACCAGAAACTGCATGTGATTCAACTCTGTTTAGGACTGGGAAACAAATGCTAGCTCGCCTTACATGAAACACTCTCTGCTTTTGAGAAAAGAGCACTCTTCTACTCTACTGTGTTTCCTATGGGGTCCAAACAGTGAGCTTGCTCAGAACAAAGAACTGTGCTTCCTACACACATGGACCATATCTAGTTCGACTCTGCTTAGGAAACTGACAAGAACAGTAGCTCCTCTTCAGTCCGATACACTGTACTTGCTGGGAACAGACGCGAGTGCTGTTTTCACTGTGTATGGCAAAGGGAGCGCAATAGTGACTTTCCTTACCAGAAAACAACTCTTGCTCGTAGGACCAGAAACTGCATGTGATTCAACTCCATTTAGGACTGGGGAACAAATGATAGCTTGCCTTACAAAAAACACACTCTGCTTTTGAGAAAAGAGCACTCTTCTACTCTACTGTGTTTCCTATGGGGTCCGAACAGTGAGCTTGCTCAGAACAAAAGAACTCTGCTTCCTACACACAAGGCCATATCTAGTTCAATTCTGCTTAGGAACCTGACAAGAACAGAAGATCCTCTTCAGGCCAATACACTGTACTTGCTGCGAACAGACGCCAGTGCTATTTGTCCTGTGTGTGGCAATGGCAGCACAATAGTGACTATTTTTTACCATAAAACAACTCTTGCTCGTAGGACAGAAACTGCATGTGATTCCACTCCATTTAGGACTGGGAAACAAATGCTAGCTCGCCTTACAAGAAACACACTCTGCTTTAGAGAAAAGAGCACTCTTCTACTCTACTGTGTTTCCTATGGGGTCCAAACAGTGAGCTTGCTCAGCACAAAAGAACTGTGCTTCCTACACACAAGGACCATATGTAGTTCAACTCTGCTTAGGAAACTGACAAGAACAGTAGCTCCTCTTCAGTCCAATACACTGTACTTCCTGGGAACAGACGCGAGTGCTATTTGCACTGTGTATGGCATTTGGAGCGCAATAGTGACTCTTCTTACCAGAAAACAACTCTTGCTCGTAGGACCAAAAACTATCTGTGACTCAACTCCATTTAGGACTGGGAAACAAACGTGAGCTCGCCTTACAAGAAACACTCTCTGCTTTAGAGAAAAGAGCACTCTTCTACTCTACTGTGTTTCCTATAGGGCCAGATCAGTGAGATTGCTCAGAACAAAAGAACTGTGCTTCCTACACACACGGGCCATATCTAGTTCAACTCTGCTTAGGAAACTGACAAGAACAGTAGCTCCTCTTCAGTCCGATACACTGTTCTTGCTGAGAACAGACGTGAGTGCTATTTGAACTGTGAATGGCAATTGGAACACAATAGTGACTCGTCTTACCAGAAAACAACTCTTGCTCGTAGGACAAAAAACTGCATGTGACTCAACTCCATTTACGACTATGAAACAAACTCTAGCTCGCCTTACAAGAAACACACTCTGCTTTTGAGAAAAGAGCACTCTTCTACTCTACTGTGTTTCCTATAGGGCCAGTTCAGTGAGCTTGCTCAGAACAAATGAACTATGCTTCCTAGAAACACGGGCCATATCTAGTTCAACTCTGCTTAGGAAACTGAGATGAACAGTAGCTCCTCTTCAGTCCAATACACTGTACTTGCTGGGAACAGATGCCAGTGCTATTTGCACTGTGTATGGCAATGGGAGCGCAATAGTGACTTTCCTTACCAGAAAACAACTCTTGCTCGTAGGACCAGAAACTGCATGTGATTCAACTCCATTTAGGACTGGGAAACAAACGCTAGCTCGCCTTACAAGAAACACACTCTGCTTTAGAGAAAAGAGCACTCTTCTACTCTACTGTGTTTCCTATGGGGTGCAAACAGTGAGCTTGCTCAGAACAAAAGAACTGTGCTTCCTACACACAAGGACCATATGTAGTTCAACTCTGCTTAGGAAACTGACAGGAACAGTAGCTCCTCTTCAGTCCGATACACTGTACTTGCTGGGAACAGACGCGAGTGCTATTTGCACTGTGTATGGCAATGACAGTGCAATAGTGACTCTCCTTACCAGAAAACAACTCTTGCTCGTAGGAACACAAACTGCATGTGATTCAACACCATTTAGGACTGGGAAACAAATGCTAGCTCGCCTTACAAGAAACACTCTCTGCTTTTTAGAAAAGAGCACTCTTCTACTCTACTGTGTTTCCTATGGGGTCCAAACAGTGAGCTTGCTCAGAACAAAAGAACTGTGCTTCCTACACACATGGACCATATCTAGTTCAACTCTGCTTAAGAAACTGACAAGAACAGTAGCTCCTATTCAGTCCAATACACTGTACATGCTGGGAACAGACGCGAGTGCTTTTTGCACAGTGTATGGCATTTGGAGCACAATAGTGACTCTTTTACCAGAAAACAACTCTTGCTCGTAGGACCAAAAACTGTCTATGACTCAACTCCTTTTAGGACTGGGAAACAAACGCGAGCTCGCCTTACAAGAAACACACTCTGCTTTAGAGAAAAGAGCACTCTTCTACTCTACTGTGTTTCCTATAGGGCCAGAACAGTGAGCTTGGTCAGAACATAATAACTGTGCTTCCTAAACACACGGGCCATATCTAGTTCAACTCTGCTTAGGAAACTGACAAGAACAGTAGCTCCTCTTCAGTCCAATACACTGTACTTGCTGGGAACAGACGCGAGTGCTATTTGCACTGTGTATGGCAAAGGGAGCACAATAGTGACTTTCCTTACCAGAAAACAACTCTTGCTCGTAGGACCAGAAACTGCATGTGATTCAAATCCATTTAGGACTGGGAAACAAACGATAGCTTGCCTTACAAAAAACACACT
The DNA here is from genome assembly GCF_949786415.1 of Peromyscus eremicus. Lineage (NCBI taxonomy): Eukaryota > Metazoa > Chordata > Mammalia > Rodentia > Cricetidae > Peromyscus > Peromyscus eremicus. The sequence goes on along the minus strand of NW_026734610.1, from coordinate 200,808 downwards.
CTGCTTTTGAGAAAAGAGCACTCTTCTACTCTACTGTGTTTCCTTTTGGGTCCGAACAGTGAGCTTGCTCAGAACAAAAGAACTGTGCTTTCTACACACACGGCCATATCTAGTTCAATTCTGCTTAGGAACCTGACAAGAACAGTAGATCCTCTTCAGTCCAATACACTGTAGTTGCTGCGAACAGATGCCAGTGCTATTTGTCCTGTGTATGGCAATGGCAGCGCAATAGTGAATCTTCTTACCAGAAAACAACTCTTGCTCATAGGACCAAAAACTGCATGTGACTCAAATCCATTTAGGACTGGGAAAAAAACGCTAGCTCGCCTTACAAGAAACACACTCTGCTTTATAGAAAAGAGCACTCTTCTACTCTACTGTGTTTCCTATGGGGTCCAAACAGTGAGCTTGCTCAGAACAAAAGAACTGTGCTTCCTACACACACGGACCATATGTAGTTCAACTCTGCTTAGGAAACTGACAAGAACAGTAGCTCCTCTTCAGTCCGATACACTGTACTTGCTGGGAATAGACGCGAGTGCTATTTGCACTGTGTATGGCAATGACAGCGCAATAGTGACTCTCCTTACCAGAAAACAACTGTTGCTCGTAGGAACACAAACTGCATGTGATTCAACGCCATTTAGGACTGGGAAACAAATGCTAGCTTGCCTTACAAGAAACACTCTCTGCTTTTTAGAAAAGAGCACTCTTCTACTCTACTGTGTTTCCTATGGGTTCCAAACAGTGAGCTTGCTCAGAACAAAAGAACTGTGCTTCCTACACACATGGACCATATCTAGTTCAACTCTGCTTAGGAAACTGACAAGAGCAGTAGCTCCTCTTCAGTCCAATACACTGTACTTGCTGGGAACAGACGCGAGTGCTATTTGCACTGTGTATGGCATTTGGAGCGCAATAGTGACTCTTCTTACCAGAAAACAACTCTTGCTCGTAGGACCAAAAACTGTCTGTGACTCAACTCCTTTTAGGACTGGGAAACAAACGCGAGCTCGCCTTACAAGAAACACACTCTGCTTTAGAGAAAAGAGCACTCTTCTACTCTACTGTGTTTCCTATAGGGCCAGAAAAGTGAGCTTGCTCAGAACAAAAGAACTGTGCTTCCTACACACACGGGCAATATCTAGTTCAACTCTGCTTAGGAAACTGACAAGAACAGTAGCTCCTCTTCAGTCCGATACACTGTACTTGCTGAGAACAGATGCGAGTGCTATTTGCACTGTGAATGGCAATTGGAGCACAATAGTGACTCGTCTTACCAGAAAACAACTCTTGCTCGTAGGATAAAAAACTGCATGTGACTCAACTCCATTTAGGACTGGGAACCAAACTCTAGCTCGCCTTACAAGAAACACACTCTGCTTTTGAGAAAAGAGCAGTATTCTACTCTAATGTGTTTCCTATGGGGTCCAAACAGTGAGCTTGCTCAGAACAAAGAACTGTGCTTCCTACACACATGGACCATATCTAGTCAACTCTGCTTAGGAAACTGATAAGAACAGTAGCTCCTCTTCAGTCCGATACACTGTACTTGCTGGGAACAAACGCCAGTGCTATTTGCACTGTGTATGGCAAAGGTAGCGCAATAGTGACTTTCCTTACCAGAAAACAACTCTTGCTCGTAGGACCAGAAACTGCATGTGATTCAACTCCGTTTAGGACTGGGAAACAAATGCTAGCTCGCCTTACATGAAACACTCTCTGCTTTTGAGAAAAGAGCACTCTTCTTCTCTACTGTGTTTCCTATGGGATCCAAACAGTGAGCTTGCTCAGAACAAAGAACTGTGCTTCCTACACACATGGACCATATCTAGTTCTACTCTGCTTAGGAAACTGACAAGAACAGTAGCTCCTCTTCAGTCCGATACACTGTACTTGCTGGGAAAAGACGCGAGTGCTATTTGCCCTGTGTATGGCAATGGGAGCGCAATAGTGACTTTCCCTACCAGAAAACAACTCTTGCTAGTAGGACCAGAAACTGCATGTGATTCAACTCCATTTAGGACTGGGAAACAAACGATAGCTTGCCTTACAAAAATACACTCTGCTTTTGAGAAAAGAGCACTCTTCTACTCTACTGTGTTTCCTATGGGGTCCGAAGAGTGAGCTTGCTCAGAACGAAAGAAGTGTGCTTCCTACACACACGGCCATATCTAGTTCAATTCTGCTTAGGAACCTGACAAGAACAGTAGATCCTGTTCAGTCCAATACACTGTTCTTGCTGCGAACAGACGCGAGTGCTATTTGCACTGTGTCTGGCAATGGGAGTGCAATAGTGACTTTCCTTACCAGAAAACAACTCTTGCTCGTAGGACGAGAAACTGCATATGATTCAACTCCATTTAGGACTGGGAAACAAATGCTAGGTCGCCTTACATGAAACACACTCTGCTTTTGAGAAAAGAGCACTCTTCTACTCTACTGTGTTTCCTATGGGGTCCAAAGACTGATCTTGCTCAGAACAAAAGAACTGTGCTTCCTACACACACGGGCCATATCTAGTTCAACTCTGCTTAGGAAACAAACAAGAACAGTACCTCCTCTTCAGTCGAATACACAGTACTTGCGGGGAACAGACGCGAGTGCTATTTGCACTGTTTATGGCAATTGGAGCACAATAGTGACTTGTCTTACCAGAAAACAATTCTTGCTCGTAGGACAAAAAACTGCATATGACTCAACTTTATTTAGGACTGGGAAACAATCGCTAGCTCGACTTCCAAGAAAAACACTCTGCTTTTGAGAAAAGAGCACTCTTCTACTCTACTGTGTTTCCTATGTGTTCTGAAAAGTGAGCTTGCTCAGAACAAAAAAACTGTGCTTCCTACACACACGGCCATATCTCGTTCAAGTCTGCTTAGGAACCTGACAAGAACAGTAGATCTTCTTCAGTCCAATACACTGTACTTGCTGGGAACAGACGCCAGTGCTATATGTCCTGTGTAGGGCAATGGCAGCGCAATAGTGACTCTTCTTACCAGAAAACAACTCTTGCTCGTAGGACCAGAAACTGCATGTGATTCAACTCCATTTAGAACTGGGAAACAAACTCTAGCTCGCTTTACAAGAATCACACTCTGCTTTTGAGAAAAGAGCACTCTTCTACTCTACTGTGTTTCCTATAGGGCCAGAACAGTGAGCTTGCTCAGAAAAAAGGAACTGTACTTCCTAAACACACGGGCCATATCTAGTTCAACTCTGCTTAGGAAACTGAGAAGAACAGTAGCTCCTCTTCAGTCCAATACACTGTACTTGCTGGGAACAGACGAGAGTGCTATTTGCTCTGTGTGGCAAATGGATGGCAACAGTGACACTTCTTACCAGAAAACAACTCTTGCTAGTAGGACCAGAAACTGCAGGTGATTCAAATCCATTTCTGACTGGGAAACAAACATTAGCTCGCCTTACAAGAAACACACTCTGCTTTTGAGAAAAGAGCACTCTTCTACTCTTGTGTTTCCTATAGGGCCAGAACAGTGATCTTGCTGAGAACAAAAGAACTGTGCTTCCTACACACGGGCCATATCTATTTCAACTCTGCACAGGATACTGACAAGAACAGAAGCTTCTCTTCAGGCCAATACACTGTACTTGCTGGTAACAGAAGGGAGTGCAATTTGCACTGTGTGGCAAATGGATCACAAAAGTGACTCTTCTTACCAGAAAACAACTCTTGCTCTTAGGACCAGAAACTGCATGTGATTCAACTCCATTTCTGACTGGGAAACAAACACTAGCTTGCCTTACAAGAAACACACTCTGCTTTTCAGAAAAGAGCACTCTTCTACTCTACTGTGTTTTTCATAGGGCCAGAACAGTGAGCTTGCTCAGAACAAAAGAACTGTGCTTCCTACACACACGGGGCATATCTATTTCAACTCTCCTTAGAAATCTGACCAGAACAGTAGCTTCTCTTCAGTCCAATACACTGTATTTGCTGGGAACAGACGCGAGTGCTTTTTGGTCTGTGTGGCAAATGGATTGCAATAGTGCCTCTTCTTACCAGAAAACAACTCTTGCTAGTAGGCCCAGAAACTACATGTGATTCCACTTGATTTCTGACTGGGAAACAAACACTAGCTCGCCTTACAAGAAACACACTCTGCTTTTCAGAAAAGAGCACTCTTCTACTCTACTGTGTTTTCTATAGGGCCAGAACAGTGAGCTTGCTCAGAACGAAAGAACTGTGCTTCCTACACACACGGACAATATCTACTTCAACTCAGCTTAGGAAACTGACAAGAACAGTAGCTTCTCTTCAGTCCAATACACTGTACTTGCTGGGAACAGACGGGAGTGCAATTTGCACTGTGTGGCAAATGGATCAAAATAGTGACTCTTCTTACCAGAAAACAACTCTTGCTCTTAGGACCAGAAACTGCATGTGATTCAACTCCATTTCTGACTGGGAAACAAACACAAGCTCGCCTTTCAAGAAACACACTCTGCTTTTGAGAAAAGATCTCTCTTCTACTCTACTGTGTTTTCTATAGGGCCAGAACAGTGAGCTTGCTCAGAACAAAAGAACTGTGCTTGATACACATGGCCATATCTACTTCAACTCTGCTTAGGAAACTGACAAGAACAGTAGCTTCTCTTCAGTCCAATACACTGTACTTGCTGTGAACAGCACCGAGTGCTATTTTCACTGTGTAGCAAATGGATCACAATGGTGACTCTTCATACTAGAAAACAGCTCTTGCTTGTAGGACCAGAAACTGCATCTAATTCAACTCCATTTCTGACTGGGAAACAAACACTAGGTCGCCTTACAAGAAACACACTCTGCTTTTGAGAAAAGAGCACTCTTCTACTCTACTGTGTTTCCTACTGGGCCAGAACAGTGAGCTTGCACAGAACTAAAGAACTGTGCTTCTTACACACACGGCCATATCTACTTCAACTCTGCTTAGGAAACTGACAAGAACAGTAGCTTCTCTTCAGTCCAATACACTGTACTTGCTGGGAACAGACGCGAGTGCTATTTGCACTGACTATGGCAATGGGAGGGCAATAGTGACTCTTCTTACCAGAAAACAACTCTTGCTCTTAACCAGAAACTGCGTGTGATTCAACTCCATTTCTGACTGGGAAACAAACACTAGCTCGCCTTACAAGAAACACACTCTTTTTTGAGAAAAGAGCACTCTTCTACTCTACTGTGTTTCCTACAGGGCCAGAACAGTGAGCTTGCTGAGAACAAAAGAACTGTGCTTCCTACACACACGGGGCAGATCTACTTCAACTCTGCTTAAAAAACTGACAAGAACAGTAGCTTCTCTTCAGTCCAATGCACTGTACATGCTGGGAACAGACGAGAGTGCTATTTGCTCTGTGTGGCAAATGGATCGCAACAGTGACACTTCTTACCATAAAACAACTCTTGCTAGTAGGACCAGAAACTGCAGGTGATTCAAATCCATTTCTGACTGGGAAACAAAGGTTAGATCGCCTTACAAGAAACACACTCTGCTTTTGAGAAAAGAGCACTCTTCTACCCTACTGTGTTTCGTATAGGGCCAGAACAGTGATCTTGCTCAGAACAAAAGAACTGTGCTTCCTACACACACGGGCCATATCTAGTTCAACTCTGCTAAGGAAACTGACAAGAACAGAAGCTTCTCTTCAGGCCAATACACTGTACTTGCTGGTAACAGAAGGGAGTGCAATTTGCACTGTGTGGCAAATGGATCACAAAAGTGACTCTTCTTACCAGAAAAAAACTCTTGCTCTTAGGACCAAAAACTGCATGTGATTCAACTCCATTTCTGACTGGGAAACAAACACTAGCTTGCCTTACAAGAAACATACTCTGCTTTAGAGAAAAGAGCACTCTTCTACTCTACTGTGTTTCCTATGGGGTCCAAACAGTGACCTTGCTCAGAACAAAAGAACTGTGCTTCCTACACACAAGGACCATATGTAGTTCAACTCTGCTTAGGAAACTGACAAGAACAGTAGCTCCTCTTCAGTCCGATACACTGTACTTGCTGGGAACAGACGCGAGTGCTATTTGCACTGTGTATGGCAATGACAGCGCAATAGTGACTCTCCTTACCAGAAAACAACTCTTGCTCGTAGGATCACAAACTGCATGTGATTCAACGCCATTTAGGACTGGGAAACAAATGCTAGCTCGCCTTACAAGAAACACTCTCTGCTTTTTAGAAAAGAGCACTCTTCTACTCTACTGTGTTTCCTATGGGGTCCAAACAGTGAGCTTGCTCAGAACAAAAGAACTGTGCTTCCTACACACATGGACCATATCTAGTTCAACTCTGCTTAGGGAACTGACAAGAACAGTAGCTCCTATTCAGTCCGATACACTGTACTTGCTGGGAACAGACGCGAGTGCTATTTGCACTGTGTATGTCAAAGGGAGCGCAATAGTGACTTTCCTTACCAGAAAACAACTCTTGCTCGTAGGACCAGAAACTGCATGTGATTCAACTCCATTTAGTACTGGGAAACAAACGATAGCTTGCCTTACAAAAAACACACTCTGCTTTTGAGAAAAGAGCACTCTTCTACTCTACTGTGTTTCCTTTTGGGTCCGAACAGTGAGCTTGCTCAGAACAAAAGAACTGTGCTTCCTACACACGGCCATATCTAGTTCAATTCTGCTTAGGAACCTGACAAGAACAGTAGATCCTCTACAGTTCCAATACACTGTAGTTGCTGCGAACAGATGCCAGTGCTATTTGTCCTGTGTATGGCAATGGCAGCGCAATAGTGAATCTTCTTACCAGAAAACAACTCTTGCTCATAGGACCAAAAACTGCATGGGATTCAACTCCATTTAGGACTGGGAAACAAACTCTAGCTCGCCTTACAAGAAACACACTCTGCTTTAGAGAAAAGAGCACTCTTCTACTCCACTGTGTTACCTATGGGGTCCAAACAGTGAGCTTGCTCAGAACAAAAGAACTGTGCTTCCTACACACACGGACCATATGTAGTTCAACTCTGCTTAGGAAACTGACAAGAACAGTAGCTCCTCTTCAGTCCGATACACTGTACTTGCTGGGAACAGACGCGAGTGCTATTTGCACTGTGTATGGCAATGACAGCGCAATAGTGACTCTCCTTACCAGAAAACAACTCTTGCTCGTAGGAACACAAACTGCATGTGATTCAACGCCATTTAGGACTGGGAAACAAATGCTAGCTCGCCTTACAAGAAACACACTCTGCTTTAGAGAAAAGAGCACTCTTCTACTCTACTGTGTTTCCTATTGGGTCCAAACAGTGAGCTTGCTCAGAACAAAAGAACTGTGCTTCCTACACACACGGACCATATGTAGTTCAACTCTGCTTAGGAAACTGACAAGAACAGAAGCTCCTCTTCAGTCCGATACACTGTACTTGCTGGGAATAGACGCGAGTGCTATTTGCACTGTGTATGGCAATGACAGCGCAATAGTGACTTTCCTTACCAGAAAACAACTCTTGCTCGTAGGAACACAAACTGCATGTGATTCAACGCCATTTAGGACTGGGAAACAAATGCTAGCTCGCCTTTCAAGAAACACTCTCTGCTTTTTAGAAAAGAGCACTCTTCTACTCTACTGTGTTTCCTATGGGTTCCAAACAGTGAGCTTGCTCAGAACAAAAGAACTGTGTTTCCTACACACATGGACCATATCTAGTTCAACTCTGCTTAGGAAACTGACAAGAACAGTAGCTCCTTTTCAGTCCAATACACTGTACATGCTGGGAAGAGACGCGAGTGCTATTTGCACTGTGTATGGCATTTGGAGCACAATAGTGACTCTTCTTACCAGAAAACAACTCTTGCTCATAGGACCAAAAACTGCATGTGACTCAAATCCATTTAGGACTGGGAAACAAACGTGAGCTCGCCTTACAAGAAACACACTCTGCTTTAGAGAAAAGAGCACTCTTCTACTCTACTGTGTTTCCTATAGGGCCAGAACAGTGAGCTTGCTCAGAACATAATAACTGTTCTTCCTAAACACATGGGCCATATCTAGTTCAACTCTGCTTAGGAAACTGACAAGAACAGTAGCTCCTCTTCAGTCCGATACACTGTACTTGCTGGGAACAGACGCGAGTGCTATTTGCACTGTGTATGGCAAAGGGAGCGCAATAGTGTCTTTCCTTACCAGAAAACAACTCTTGCTCATAGGACCAGAAACTGCATGTGATTCAACTCCATTTAGGTCTGGGAAACAAACGATAGCTTGCCTTACAAAAAACACACTCTGCTTTTGAGAAAAGAGCACTCTTCTACTCTACTGTGTTTCCTTTTGGGTCCGAACAGTGAGCTTGCTCAGAACAAAAGAAATGTGCTTCCTACACACACGGCCATATCTAGTTCAATTCTGCTTAGGAACCTGACAAGAACAGTAGATCCTCTTCAGTCCAATACACTGTAGTTGCTGCGAACAGATGCCAGTGCTATTTGTCCTGTGTATGGCAATGGCAGCGCAATAGTGAATCTTCTTACCAGAAAACAACTCTTGCTCATAGGACCAAAAACTGCATGTGACTCAAATCCATTTAGGACTGGGAAACAAACGCGAGCTCGCCTTACAAGAAACACACTCTGCTTTAGAGAAAAGAGCACTCTTCTACTCCACTGTGTTTCCTATGGGATCCAAACAGTGAGCTTGCTCAGAACAAAAGAACTGTGCTTCCTACACACACGGACCATATGTAGTTCAACTCTGCTTAGGAAACTGACAAGAACAGTAGCTCCTCTTCAGTCCGATACACTGTACTTGCTGGGAACAGACGCGAGTGCTATTTGCACTGTGTATGGCAATGACAGCGCAATAGTGACTCTCCTTACCAGAAAACAACTCTTGCTCATAGGAACACAAACTGCATGTGATTCAACGCCATTTAGGACTGGGAAACAAATGCTAGCTTGCCTTACAAGAAACACTCTCTGCTTTTTAGAAAAGAGCACTCTTCTACTCTACTGTGTTTCCTATGGGTTCCAAACAGTGATCTTGCTCAGAACAAAAGAACTGTGCTTCCTACACACATGGACCATATCTAGTTCAACTCTGCTTAGGAAACTTACAAGAACCGTAGCTCCTATTCAGTCCAATACACTGTACATGCTGGGAACAGACACGAGTGCTATTTGCACTGTTTATGGCATTTGGAGCACAATAGTGACTCTTCTTACCAGAAAACAACTCTTGCTCATAGGACCAAAAACTGCATGTGACTCAAATCCATTTAGGACTGGGAAACAAACGTGAGCTCGCCTTACAAGAAACACACTCTGCTTTATAGAAAAGACCACTCTTCTACTCTACTGTGTTTCCTATAGGTCCAGAACAGTCAGCTTGCTCAGAACACAATAACTGTGCTTCCTAAACACACGGGCCATATCTAGTTCAACTCTGCTTAGGAAACTGACAAGAACAGTACCTCCTCTTCAGTCCGATACACTGTACTTGCTGGGAACAGACGCGAGTGCTATTTGCACTGTGTATGGCAATGACAGCGCAATAGTGACTTTCCTTACCAGAAAACAACTCTTGCTCGTAGGACCAGAAACTGCATGTGATTCAACTCTGTTTAGGACTGGGAAACAAATGCTAGCTCGCCTTACATGAAACACTCTCTGCTTTTGAGAAAAGAGCACTCTTCTACTCTACTGTGTTTCCTGTGGGGTCCAAACAGTGAGCTTGCTCAGAACAAAGAACTGTGCTTCCTACACACATGGACCATATCTAGTTCGACTCTGCTTAGGAAACTGACAAGAACAGTAGCTCCTCTTCAGTCCGATACACTGTACTTGCTGGGAACAGACGCGAGTGCTGTTTTCACTGTGTATGGCAAAGGGAGCGCAATAGTGACTTTCCTTACCAGAAAACAACTCTTGCTCGTAGGACCAGAAACTGCATGTGATTCAACTCCATTTAGGACTGGGAAACAAATGATAGCTTGCCTTACAAAAAACACACTCTGCTTTTGAGAAAAGAGCACTCTTCTACTCTACTGTGTTTCCTATGGGGTCCGAACAGTGAGCTTGCTCAGAACAAAAGAACTCTGCTTCCTACACACAAGGCCATATCTAGTTCAATTCTGCTTAGGAACCTGACAAGAACAGAAGATCCTCTTCAGGCCAATACACTGTACTTGCTGCGAACAGACGCCAGTGCTATTTGTCCTGTGTGTGGCAATGGCAGCACAATAGTGACTATTTTTTACCATAAAACAACTCTTGCTCGTAGGACAGAAACTGCATGTGATTCCACTCCATTTAGGACTGGGAAACAAATGCTAGCTCACCTTACAAGAAACACACTCTGCTTTAGAGAAAAGAGCACTCTTCTACTCTACTGTGTTTCCTATGGGGTCCAAACAGTGAGCTTGCTCAGCACAAAAGAACTGTGCTTCCTACACACAAGGACCATATGTAGTTCAACTCTGCTTAGGAAACTGACAAGAACAGTAGCTCCTCTTCAGTCCAATACACTGTACTTCCTGGGAACAGACGCGAGTGCTATTTGCACTGTGTATGGCATTTGGAGCGCAATAGTGACTCTTCTTACCAGAAAACAACTCTTGCTCGTAGGACCAAAAACTATCTGTGACTCAACTCCATTTAGGACTGGGAAACAAACGTGAGCTCGCCTTACAAGAAACACTCTCTGCTTTAGAGAAAAGAGCACTCTTCTACTCTACTGTGTTTCCTATAGGGCCAGAACAGTGAGCTTGCTCAGAACAAAAGAACTGTGCTTCCTACACACACGGGCCATATCTAGTTCAATTCTGCTTAGGAACCTGACAAGAACAGAAGATCCTCTTCAGGCCAATACACTGTACTTGCTGCGAACAGACGCCAGTGCTATTTGTCCTGTGTGTGGCAATGGCAGCACAATAGTGACTATTTTTTACCATAAAACAACTCTTGCTCGTAGGACAGAAACTGCATGTGATTCCACTCCATTTAGGACTGGGAAACAAATGCTAGCTCACCTTACAAGAAACACACTCTGCTTTAGAGAAAAGAGCACTCTTCTACTCTACTGTGTTTCCTATGGGGTCCAAACAGTGAGCTTGCTCAGCACAAAAGAACTGTGCTTCCTACACACAAGGACCATATGTAGTTCAACTCTGCTTAGGAAACTGACAAGAACAGTAGCTCCTCTTCAGTCCAATACACTGTACTTCCTGGGAACAGACGCGAGTGCTATTTGCACTGTGTATGGCATTTGGAGCGCAATAGTGACTCTTCTTACCAGAAAACAACTCTTGCTCGTAGGACCAAAAACTATCTGTGACTCAACTCCATTTAGGACTGGGAAACAAACGTGAGCTCGCCTTACAAGAAACACTCTCTGCTTTAGAGAAAAGAGCACTCTTCTACTCTACTGTGTTTCCTATAGGGCCAGAACAGTGAGCTTGCTCAGAACAAAAGAACTGTGCTTCCTACACACACGGGCCATATCTAGTTCAACTCTGCTTAGGAAACTGACAAGAACAGTAGCTCCTCTTCAGTCCGATACACTGTTCTTGCTGAGAACAGACGTGAGTGCTATTTGAACTGTGAATGGCAATTGGAACACAATAGTGACTCGTCTTACCAGAAAACAACTCTTGCTCGTAGGACAAAAAACTGCATGTGACTCAACTCCATTTACGACTATGAAACAAACTCTAGCTCGCCTTACAAGAAACACACTCTGCTTTTGAGAAAAGAGCACTCTTCTACTCTACTGTGTTTCCTATAGGGCCAGTTCAGTGAGCTTGCTCAGAACAAATGAACTATGTTTCCTAGAAACACGGGCCATATCTAGTTCAACTCTGCTTAGGAAACTGAGATGAACAGTAGCTCCTCTTCAGTCCAATACACTGTACTTGCTGGGAACAGATGCCAGTGCTATTTGCACTGTGTATGGCAATGGGAGCGCAATAGTGACTTTCCTTACCAGAAAACAACTCTTGCTCGTAGGACCAGAAACTGCATGTGATTCAACTCCATTTAGGACTGGGAAACAAACGCTAGCTCGCCTTACAAGAAACACACTCTGCTTTAGAGAAAAGAGCACTCTTCTACTCTACTGTGTTTCCTATGGGGTGCAAACAGTGAGCTTGCTCAGAACAAAAGAACTGTGCTTCCTACACACAAGGACCATATGTAGTTCAACTCTGCTTAGGAAACTGACAGGAACAGTAGCTCCTCTTCAGTCTGATACACTGTACTTGCTGGGAACAGACTCGAGTGCTATTTGCACTGTGTATGGCAATGACAGTGCAATAGTGACTCTCCTTACCAGAAAACAACTCTTGCTCATAGGAACACAAACTGCATGTGATTCAACACCATTTAGGACTGGGAAACAAATGCTAGCTCGCCTTACAAGAAACACTCTCTGCTTTTTAGAAAAGAGCACTCTTCTACTCTACTGTGTTTCCTATGGGGTCCAAACAGTGAGCTTGCTCAGAACAAAAGAACTGTGCTTCCTACACACATGGACCATATCTAGTTCAACTCTGCTTAAGAAACTGACAAGAACAGTAGTTCCTATTCAGTCCAATACACTGTACATGCTGGGAACAGACGCGAGTGCTTTTTGCACAGTGTATGGCATTTGGAGCACAATAGTGACTCTTTTACCATAAAACAACTCTTGCTCGTAGGACCAAAAACTGTCTATGACTCAACTCCTTTTAGGACTGGGAAACAAACGCGAGCTCGCCTTACAAGAAACACACTCTGCTTTAGAGAAAAGAGCACTCTTCTACTCTACTGTGTTTCCTATAGGGCCAGAACAGTGAGCTTGGTCAGAACATAATAACTGTGCTTCCTAAACACACGGGCCATATCTAGTTCAACTCTGCTTAGGAAACTGACAAGAACAGTAGCTCCTCTTCAGTCCAATACACTGTACTTGCTGGGAACAGACGCGAGTGCTATTTGCACTGTGTATGGCAAAGGGAGCACAATAGTGACTTTCCTTACCAGAAAACAACTCTTGCTCGTAGGACCAGAAACTGCATGTGATTCAAATCCATTTAGGACTGGGAAACAAACGATAGCTTGCCTTACAAAAAACACACTCTGCTTTTGAGAAAAGAGCACTCTTCTACTCTACTGTGTTTCCTTTTGGGTCCGAACAGTGAGCTTGCTCAGAACAAAAGAACTGTGCTTTCTACACACACGGCCATATCTAGTTCAATTCTGCTTAGGAACCTGACAAGAACAGTAGATCCTCTTCAGTCCAATACACTGTAGTTGCTGCGAACAGATGCCAGTGCTATTTGTCCTGTGTATGGCAATGGCAGCGCAATAGTGAATCTTCTTACCAGAAAACAACTCTTGCTCATAGGACCAAAAACTGCATGTGACTCAAATCCATTTAGGACTGGGAAAAAAACGCTAGCTCGCCTTACAAGAAACACACTCTGCTTTATAGAAAAGAGCACTCTTCTACTCTACTGTGTTTCCTATGGGGTCCAAACAGTGAGCTTGCTCAGAACAAAAGAACTGTGCTTCCTACACACACGGACCATATGTAGTTCAACTCTGCTTAGGAAACTGACAAGAACAGTAGCTCCTCTTCAGTCCGATACACTGTACTTGCTGGGAATAGACGCGAGTGCTATTTGCACTGTGTATGGCAATGACAGCGCAATAGTGACTCTCCTTACCAGAAAACAACTGTTGCTCGTAGGAACACAAACTGCATGTGATTCAACGCCATTTAGGACTGGGAAACAAATGCTAGCTTGCCTTACAAGAAACACTCTCTGCTTTTTAGAAAAGAGCACTCTTCTACTCTACTGTGTTTCCTATGGGTTCCAAACAGTGAGCTTGCTCAGAACAAAAGAACTGTGCTTCCTACACACATGGACCATATCTAGTTCAACTCTGCTTAGGAAACTGACAAGAGCAGTAGCTCCTCTTCAGTCCAATACACTGTACTTGCTGGGAACAGACGCGAGTGCTATTTGCACTGTGTATGGCATTTGGAGCGCAATAGTGACTCTTCTTACCAGAAAACAACTCTTGCTCGTAGGACCAAAAACTGTCTGTGACTCAACTCCTTTTAGGACTGGGAAACAAACGCGAGCTCGCCTTACAAGAAACACACTCTGCTTTAGAGAAAAGAGCACTCTTCTACTCTACTGTGTTTCCTATAGGGCCAGAAAAGTGAGCTTGCTCAGAACAAAAGAACTGTGCTTCCTACACACACGGGCAATATCTAGTTCAACTCTGCTTAGGAAACTGACAAGAACAGTAGCTCCTCTTCAGTCCGATACACTGTACTTGCTGAGAACAGATGCGAGTGCTATTTGCACTGTGAATGGCAATTGGAGCACAATAGTGACTCGTCTTACCAGAAAACAACTCTTGCTCGTAGGATAAAAAACTGCATGTGACTCAACTCCATTTAGGACTGGGAACCAAACTCTAGCTCGCCTTACAAGAAACACACTCTGCTTTTGAGAAAAGAGCAGTATTCTACTCTAATGTGTTTCCTATGGGGTCCAAACAGTGAGCTTGCTCAGAACAAAGAACTGTGCTTCCTACACACATGGACCATATCTAGTCAACTCTGCTTAGGAAACTGATAAGAACAGTAGCTCCTCTTCAGTCCGATACACTGTACTTGCTGGGAACAAACGCCAGTGCTATTTGCACTGTGTATGGCAAAGGTAGCGCAATAGTGACTTTCCTTACCAGAAAACAACTCTTGCTCGTAGGACCAGAAACTGCATGTGATTCAACTCCGTTTAGGACTGGGAAACAAATGCTAGCTCGCCTTACATGAAACACTCTCTGCTTTTGAGAAAAGAGCACTCTTCTTCTCTACTGTGTTTCCTATGGGATCCAAACAGTGAGCTTGCTCAGAACAAAGAACTGTGCTTCCTACACACATGGACCATATCTAGTTCTACTCTGCTTAGGAAACTGACAAGAACAGTAGCTCCTCTTCAGTCCGATACACTGTACTTGCTGGGAAAAGACGCGAGTGCTATTTGCCCTGTGTATGGCAATGGGAGCGCAATAGTGACTTTCCCTACCAGAAAACAACTCTTGCTCGTAGGACCAGAAACTGCATGTGATTCAACTCCATTTAGGACTGGGAAACAAACGATAGCTTGCCTTACAAAAATACACTCTGCTTTTGAGAAAAGAGCACTCTTCTACTCTACTGTGTTTCCTATGGGGTCCGAAGAGTGAGCTTGCTCAGAACGAAAGAAGTGTGCTTCCTACACACACGGCCATATCTAGTTCAATTCTGCTTAGGAACCTGACAAGAACAGTAGATCCTGTTCAGTCCAATACACTGTTCTTGCTGCGAACAGACGCGAGTGCTATTTGCACTGTGTCTGGCAATGGGAGTGCAATAGTGACTTTCCTTACCAGAAAACAACTCTTGCTCGTAGGACGAGAAACTGCATATGATTCAACTCCATTTAGGACTGGGAAACAAATGCTAGCTCGCCTTACATGAAACACACTCTGCTTTTGAGAAAAGAGCACTCTTCTACTCTACTGTGTTTCCTATGGGGTCCAAAGACTGATCTTGCTCAGAACAAAAGAACTGTGCTTCCTACACACACGGGCCATATCTAGTTCAACTCTGCTTAGGAAACAAACAAGAACAGTACCTCCTCTTCAGTCGAATACACAGTACTTGCGGGGAACAGACGCGAGTGCTATTTGCACTGTTTATGGCAATTGGAGCACAATAGTGACTTGTCTTACCAGAAAACAACTCTTGCTCGTAGGACAAAAAACTGCATATGACTCAACTTTATTTAGGACTGGGAAACAAACGCTAGCTCGACTTCCAAGAAAAACACTCTGCTTTTGAGAAAAGAGCACTCTTCTACTCTACTGTGTTTCCTATGTGTTCTGAAAAGTGAGCTTGCTCAGAACAAAAAAACTGTGCTTCCTACACACACGGCCATATCTCGTTCAAGTCTGCTTAGGAACCTGACAAGAACAGTAGATCTTCTTCAGTCCAATACACTGTACTTGCTGGGAACAGACGCCAGTGCTATATGTCCTGTGTAGGGCAATGGCAGCGCAATAGTGACTCTTCTTACCAGAAAACAACTCTTGCTCGTAGGACCAGAAACTGCATGTGATTCAACTCCATTTAGAACTGGGAAACAAACTCTAGCTCGCTTTACAAGAATCACACTATGCTTTTGAGAAAAGAGCACTCTTCTACTCTACTGTGTTTCCTATAGGGCCAGAACAGTGAGCTTGCTCAGAAAAAAGGAACTGTACTTCCTAAACACACGGGCCATATCTAGTTCAACTCTGCTTAGGAAACTGAGAAGAACAGTAGCTCCTCTTCAGTCCAATACACTGTACTTGCTGGGAACAGACGAGAGTGCTATTTGCTCTGTGTGGCAAATGGATGGCAACAGTGACACTTCTTACCAGAAAACAACTCTTGCTAGTAGGACCAGAAACTGCAGGTGATTCAAATCCATTTCTGACTGGGAAACAAACATTAGCTCGCCTTACAAGAAACACACTCTGCTTTTGAGAAAAGAGCACTCTTCTACTCTTGTGTTTCCTATAGGGCCAGAACAGTGATCTTGCTGAGAACAAAAGAACTGTGCTTCCTACACACGGGCCATATCTATTTCAACTCTGCACAGGATACTGACAAGAACAGAAGCTTCTCTTCAGGCCAATACACTGTACTTGCTGGTAACAGAAGGGAGTGCAATTTGCACTGTGTGGCAAATGGATCACAAAAGTGACTCTTCTTACCAGAAAACAACTCTTGCTCTTAGGACCAGAAACTGCATGTGATTCAACTCCATTTCTGACTGGGAAACAAACACTAGCTTGCCTTACAAGAAACACACTCTGCTTTTCAGAAAAGAGCACTCTTCTACTCTACTGTGTTTTTCATAGGGCCAGAACAGTGAGCTTGCTCAGAACAAAAGAACTGTGCTTCCTACACACACGGGCCATATCTATTTCAACTCTCCTTAGAAATCTGACAAGAACAGTAGCTTCTCTTCAGTCCAATACACTGTATTTGCTGGGAACAGACGAGAGTGCTTTTTGGTCTGTGTGGCAAATGGATTGCAATAGTGCCTCTTCTTACCAGAAAACAACTCTTGCTAGTAGGACCAGAAACTACATGTGATTCCACTTGATTTCTGACTGGCAAACAAACACTAGCTCGCCTTACAAGAAACACACTCTGCTTTTCAGAAAAGAGCACTCTTCTACTCTACTGTGTTTTCTATAGGGCCAGAACAGTGAGCTTGCTCAGAACGAAAGAACTGTGCTTCCTACACACACGGACAATATCTACTTCAACTCAGCTTAGGAAACTGACAAGAACAGTAGCTTCTCTTCAGTCCAATACACTGTACTTGCTGGGAACAGACGGGAGTGCAATTTGCACTGTGTGGCAAATGGATCAAAATAGTGACTCTTCTTACCAGAAAACAACTCTTGCTCTTAGGACCAGAAACTGCATGTGATTCAACTCCATTTCTGACTGGGAAACAAACACAAGCTCGCCTTTCAAGAAACACACTCTGCTTTTGAGAAAAGATCTCTCTTCTACTCTACTGTGTTTTCTATAGGGCCAGAACAGTGAGCTTGCTCAGAACAAAAGAACTGTGCTTGATACACATGGCCATATCTACTTCAACTCTGCTTAGGAAACTGACAAGAACAGTAGCTTCTCTTCAGTCCAATACACTGTACTTGCTGTGAACAGCACCGAGTGCTATTTTCACTGTGTAGCAAATGGATCACAATGGTGACTCTTCATACTAGAAAACAGCTCTTGCTTGTAGGACCAGAAACTGCATCTAATTCAACTCCATTTCTGACTGGGAAACAAACACTAGGTCGCCTTACAAGAAACACACTCTGCTTTTGAGAAAAGAGCACTCTTCTACTCTACTGTGTTTCCTACTGGGCCAGAACAGTGAGCTTGCACAGAACTAAAGAACTGTGCTTCTTACACACACGGCCATATCTACTTCAACTCTGCTTAGGAAACTGACAAGAACAGTAGCTTCTCTTCAGTCCAATACACTGTACTTGCTGGGAACAGACGCGAGTGCTATTTGCACTGACTATGGCAATGGGAGGGCAATAGTGACTCTTCTTACCAGAAAACAACTCTTGCTCTTAACCAGAAACTGCGTGTGATTCAACTCCATTTCTGACTGGGAAACAAACACTAGCTCGCCTTACAAGAAACACACTCTTTTTTGAGAAAAGAGCACTCTTCTACTCTACTGTGTTTCCTACAGGGCCAGAACAGTGAGCTTGCTGAGAACAAAAGAACTGTGCTTCCTACACACACGGGGCAGATCTACTTCAACTCTGCTTAAAAAACTGACAAGAACAGTAGCTTCTCTTCAGTCCAATGCACTGTACATGCTGGGAACAGACGAGAGTGCTATTTGCTCTGTGTGGCAAATGGATCGCAACAGTGACACTTCTTACCATAAAACAACTCTTGCTAGTAGGACCAGAAACTGCAGGTGATTCAAATCCATTTCTGACTGGGAAACAAAGGTTAGATCGCCTTACAAGAAACACACTCTGCTTTTGAGAAAAGAGCACTCTTCTACCCTACTGTGTTTCGTATAGGGCCAGAACAGTGATCTTGCTCAGAACAAAAGAACTGTGCTTCCTACACACACGGGCCATATCTACTTCAACTCTGCTAAGGAAACTGACAAGAACAGAAGCTTCTCTTCAGGCCAATACACTGTACTTGCTGGTAACAGAAGGGAGTGCAATTTGCACTGTGTGGCAAATGGATCACAAAAGTGACTCTTCTTACCAGAAAACAACTCTTGCTCTTAGGACCAAAAACTGCATGTGATTCAACTCCATTTCTGACTGGGAAACAAACACTAGCTTGCCTTACAAGAAACACACTCTGCTTTAGAGAAAAGAGCACTCTTCTACTCTACTGTGTTTCCTATGGGGTCCAAACAGTGACCTTGCTCAGAACAAAAGAACTGTGCTTCCTACACACAAGGACCATATGTAGTTCAACTCTGCTTAGGAAACTGACAAGAACAGTAGCTCCTCTTCAGTCCGATACACTGTACTTGCTGGGAACAGACGCGAGTGCTATTTGCACTGTGTATGGCAATGACAGCGCAATAGTGACTCTCCTTACCAGAAAACAACTCTTGCTCGTAGGAACACAAACTGCATGTGATTCAACGCCATTTAGGACTGGGAAACAAATGCTAGCTCGCCTTACAAGAAACACTCTCTGCTTTTTAGAAAAGAGCACTCTTCTACTCTACTGTGTTTCCTATGGGGTCCAAACAGTGAGCATGCTCAGAACAAAAGAACTGTGCTTCCTACACACATGGACCATATCTAGTTCAACTCTGCTTAGGGAACTGACAAGAACAGTAGCTCCTATTCAGTCCGATACACTGTACTTGCTGGGAACAGACGCGAGTGCTATTTGCACTGTGTATGTCAAAGGGAGCGCAATAGTGACTTTCCTTACCAGAAAACAACTCTTGCTCGTAGGACCAGAAACTGCATGTGATTCAACTCCATTTAGTACTGGGAAACAAACGATAGCTTGCCTTACAAAAAACACACTCTGCTTTTGAGAAAAGAGCACTCTTCTACTCTACTGTGTTTCCTTTTGGGTCCGAACAGTGAGCTTGCTCAGAACAAAAGAACTGTGCTTCCTACACACGGCCATATCTAGTTCAATTCTGCTTAGGAACCTGACAAGAACAGTAGATCCTCTACAGTTCCAATACACTGTAGTTGCTGCGAACAGATGCCAGTGCTATTTGTCCTGTGTATGGCAATGGCAGCGCAATAGTGAATCTTCTTACCAGAAAACAACTCTTGCTCATAGGACCAAAAACTGCATGGGATTCAACTCCATTTAGGACTGGGAAACAAACTCTAGCTCGCCTTACAAGAAACACACTCTGCTTTAGAGAAAAGAGCACTCTTCTACTCCACTGTGTTACCTATGGGGTCCAAACAGTGAGCTTGCTCAGAACAAAAGAACTGTGCTTCCTACACACACGGTCCATATGTAGTTCAACTCTGCTTAGGAAACTGACAAGAACAGTAGCTCCTCTTCAGTCCGATACACTGTACTTGCTGGGAACAGACGCGAGTGCTATTTGCACTGTGTATGGCAATGACAGCGCAATAGTGACTCTCCTTACCAGAAAACAACTCTTGCTCGTAGGAACACAAACTGCATGTGATTCAACGCCATTTAGGACTGGGAAACAAATGCTAGCTCGCCTTACAAGAAACACACTCTGCTTTAGAGAAAAGAGCACTCTTCTACTCTACTGTGTTTCCTATTGGGTCCAAACAGTGAGCTTGCTCAGAACAAAAGAACTGTGCTTCCTACACACACGGACCATATGTAGTTCAACTCTGCTTAGGAAACTGACAAGAACAGGAGCTCCTCTTCAGTCCGATACACTGTACTTGCTGGGAATAGACGCGAGTGCTATTTGCACTGTGTATGGCAATGACAGCGCAATAGTGACTTTCCTTACCAGAAAACAACTCTTGCTCGTAGGAACACAAACTGCATGTGATTCAACGCCATTTAGGACTGGGAAACAAATGCTAGCTCGCCTTTCAAGAAACACTCTCTGCTTTTTAGAAAAGAGCACTCTTCTACTCTACTGTGTTTCCTATGGGTTCCAAACAGTGAGCTTGCTCAGAACAAAAGAACTGTGTTTCCTACACACATGGACCATATCTAGTTCAACTCTGCTTAGGAAACTGACAAGAACACTAGCTCCTTTTCAGTCCAATACACTGTACATGCTGGGAAGAGACGCGAGTGCTATTTGCACTGTGTATGGCATTTGGAGCACAATAGTGACTCTTCTTACCAGAAAACAACTCTTGCTCATAGGACCAAAAACTGCATGTGACTCAAATCCATTTAGGACTGGGAAACAAACGTGAGCTCGCCTTACAAGAAACACACTCTGCTTTAGAGAAAAGAGCACTCTTCTACTCTACTGTGTTTCCTATAGGGCCAGAACAGTGAGCTTGCTCAGAACATAATAACTGTTCTTCCTAAACACATGGGCCATATCTAGTTCAACTCTGCTTAGGAAACTGACAAGAACAGTAGCTCCTCTTCAGTCCGATACACTGTACTTGCTGGGAACAGACGCGAGTGCTATTTGCACTGTGTATGGCAAAGGGAGCGCAATAGTGTCTTTCCTTACCAGAAAACAACTCTTGCTCATAGGACCAGAAACTGCATGTGATTCAACTCCATTTAGGACTGGGAAACAAACGATAGCTTGCCTTACAAAAAACACACTCTGCTTTTGAGAAAAGAGCACTCTTCTACTCTACTGTGTTTCCTTTTGGGTCCGAACAGTGAGCTTGCTCAGAACAAAAGAAATGTGCTTCCTACACACACGGCCATATCTAGTTCAATTCTGCTTAGGAACCTGACAAGAACAGTAGATCCTCTTCAGTCCAATACACTGTAGTTGCTGCGAACAGATGCCAGTGCTATTTGTCCTGTGTATGGCAATGGCAGCGCAATAGTGAATCTTCTTACCAGAAAACAACTCTTGCTCATAGGACCAAAAACTGCATGTGACTCAAATCCATTTAGGACTGGGAAACAAACGCGAGCTCGCCTTACAAGAAACACACTCTGCTTTAGAGAAAAGAGCACTCTTCTACTCCACTGTGTTTCCTATGGGATCCAAACAGTGAGCTTGCTCAGAACAAAAGAACTGTGCTTCCTACACACACGGACCATATGTAGTTCAACTCTGCTTAGGAAACTGACAAGAACAGTAGCTCCTCTTCAGTCCGATACACTGTACTTGCTGGGAACAGACGCGAGTGCTATTTGCACTGTGTATGGCAAAAGGAGCACAATAGTGACTCTCCTTACCAGAAAACAACTCTTGCTCATAGGAACACAAACTGCATGTGATTCAACGCCATTTAGGACTGGGAAACAAATGCTAGCTTGCCTTACAAGAAACACTCTCTGCTTTTTAGAAAAGAGCACTCTTCTACTCTACTGTGTTTCCTATGGGTTCCAAACAGTGATCTTGCTCAGAACAAAAGAACTGTGCTTCCTACACACATGGACCATATCTAGTTCAACTCTGCTTAGGAAACTTACAAGAACCGTAGCTCCTATTCAGTCCAATACACTGTACATGCTGGGAACAGACACGAGTGCTATTTGCACTGTTTATGGCATTTGGAGCACAATAGTGACTCTTCTTACCAGAAAACAACTCTTGCTCATAGGACCAAAAACTGCATGTGACTCAAATCCATTTAGGACTGGGAAACAAACGTGAGCTCACCTTACAAGAAACACACTCTGCTTTATAGAAAAGACCACTCTTCTACTCTACTGTGTTTCCTATAGGTCCAGAACAGTCAGCTTGCTCAGAACACAATAACTGTGCTTCCTAAACACACGGGCCATATCTAGTTCAACTCTGCTTAGGAAACTGACAAGAACAGTACCTCCTCTTCAGTCCGATACACTGTACTTGCTGGGAACAGACGCGAGTGCTATTTGCACTGTGTATGGCAATGACAGCGCAATAGTGACTTTCCTTACCAGAAAACAACTCTTGCTCGTAGGACCAGAAACTGCATGTGATTCAACTCTGTTTAGGACTGGGAAACAAATGCTAGCTCGCCTTACATGAAACACTCTCTGCTTTTGAGAAAAGAGCACTCTTCTACTCTACTGTGTTTCCTGTGGGGTCCAAACAGTGAGCTTGCTCAGAACAAAGAACTGTGCTTCCTACACACATGGACCATATCTAGTTCGACTCTGCTTAGGAAACTGACAAGAACAGTAGCTCCTCTTCAGTCCGATACACTGTACTTGCTGGGAACAGACGCGAGTGCTGTTTTCACTGTGTATGGCAAAGGGAGCGCAATAGTGACTTTCCTTACCAGAAAACAACTCTTGCTCGTAGGACCAGAAACTGCATGTGATTCAACTCCATTTAGGACTGGGAAACAAATGATAGCTTGCCTTACAAAAAACACACTCTGCTTTTGAGAAAAGAGCACTCTTCTACTCTACTGTGTTTCCTATGGGGTCCGAACAGTGAGCTTGCTCAGAACAAAAGAACTCTGCTTCCTACACACAAGGCCATATCTAGTTCAATTCTGCTTAGGAACCTGACAAGAACAGAAGATCCTCTTCAGGCCAATACACTGTACTTGCTGCGAACAGACGCCAGTGCTATTTGTCCTGTGTGTGGCAATGGCAGCACAATAGTGACTATTTTTTACCATAAAACAACTCTTGCTCGTAGGACAGAAACTGCATGTGATTCCACTCCATTTAGGACTGGGAAACAAATGCTAGCTCGCCTTACAAGAAACACACTCTGCTTTAGAGAAAAGAGCACTCTTCTACTCTACTGTGTTTCCTATGGGGTCCAAACAGTGAGCTTGCTCAGCACAAAAGAACTGTGCTTCCTACACACAAGGACCATATGTAGTTCAACTCTGCTCAGGAAACTGACAAGAACAGTAGCTCCTCTTCAGTCCAATACACTGTACTTCCTGGGAACAGACGCGAGAGCTATTTGCACTGTGTATGGCATTTGGAGCGCAATAGTGACTCTTCTTACCAGAAAACAACTCTTGCTCGTAGGACCAAAAACTATCTGTGACTCAACTCCATTTAGGACTGGGAAACAAACGTGAGCTCGCCTTACAAGAAACACTCTCTGCTTTAGAGAAAAGAGCACTCTTCTACTCTACTGTGTTTCCTATAGTGCCAGAACAGTGAGCATGCTCAGAACAAAAGAACTGTGCTTCCTACACACACGGGCCATATCTAGTTCAACTCTGCTTAGGAAACTGACAAGAACAGTAGCTCCTCTTCAGTCCGATACACTGTTCTTGCTGAGAACAGACGTGAGTGCTATTTGAACTGTGAATGGCAATTGGAACACAATAGTGACTCGTCTTACCAGAAAACAACTCTTGCTCGTAGGACAAAAAACTGCATGTGACTCAACTCCATTTATGACTATGAAACAAACTCTAGCTCGCCTTACAAGAAACACACTCTGCTTTTGAGAAAAGAGCACTCTTCTACTCTACTGTGTTTCCTATAGGGCCAGTTCAGTGAGCTTGCTCAGAACAAATGAACTATGCTTCCTAGAAACACGGGCCATATCTAGTTCAACTCTGCTTAGGAAACTGAGATGAACAGTAGCTCCTCTTCAGTCCAATACACTGTACTTGCTGGGAACAGATGCCAGTGCTATTTGCACTGTGTATGGCAATGGGAGCGCAATAGTGACTTTCCTTACCAGAAAACAACTCTTGCTCGTAGGACCAGAAACTGCATGTGATTCAACTCCATTTAGGACTGGGAAACAAACGCTAGCTCGCCTTACAAGAAACACACTCTGCTTTAGAGAAAAGAGCACTCTTCTACTCTACTGTGTTTCCTATGGGGTGCAAACAGTGAGCTTGCTCAGAACAAAAGAACTGTGCTTCCTACACACAAGGACCATATGTAGTTCAACTCTGCTTAGGAAACTGACAGGAACAGTAGCTCCTCTTCAGTCCGATACACTGTACTTGCTGGGAACAGACGCGAGTGCTATTTGCACTGTGTATGGAAATGACAGTGCAATAGTGACTCTCCTTACCAGAAAACAACTTTTGCTCGTAGGAACACAAACTGCATGTGATTCAACACCATTTAGGACTGGGAAACAAATGCTAGCTCGCCTTACAAGAAACACTCTCTGCTTTTTAGAAAAGAGCACTCTTCTACTCTACTGTGTTTCCTATGGGGTCCAAACAGTGAGCTTGCTCAGAACAAAAGAACTGTGCTTCCTACACACATGGACCATATCTAGTTCAACTCTGCTTAAGAAACTGACAAGAACAGTAGCTCCTATTCAGTCCAATACACTGTACATGCTGGGAACAGACGCGAGTGCTTTTTGCACAGTGTATGGCATTTGGAGCACAATAGTGACTCTTTTACCAGAAAACAACTCTTGCTCGTAGGACCAAAAACTGTCTATGACTCAACTCCTTTTAGGACTGGGAAACAAACGCGAGCTTGCCTTACAAGAAACACACTCTGCTTTAGAGAAAAGAGCACTCTTCTACTCTACTGTGTTTCCTATAGGGCCAGAACAGTGAGCTTGGTCAGAACATAATAACTGTGCTTCCTAAACACACGGGCCATATCTAGTTCAACTCTGCTTAGGAAACTGACAAGAACAGTAGCTCCTCTTCAGTCCAATACACTGTACTTGCTGGGAACAGACGCGAGTGCTATTTGCACTGTGTATGGCAAAGGGAGCACAATAGTGACTTTCCTTACCAGAAAAAAACTCTTGCTCGTAGGACCAGAAACTGCATGTGATTCAAATCCACTTAGGACTGGGAAACAAACGATAGCTTGCCTTACAAAAAACACACTCTGCATTTGAGAAAAGAGCACTCTTCTACTCTACTGTGTTTCCTTTTGGGTCCGAACAGTGAGCTTGCTCAGAACAAAAGAACTGTGCTTTCTACACACACGGCCATATCTAGTTCAATTCTGCTTAGGAACCTGACAAGAACAGTAGATCCTCTTCAGTCCAATACACTGTAGTTGCTGCGAACAGATGCCAGTGCTATTTGTCCTGTGTATGGCAATGGCAGCGCAATAGTGAATCTTCTTACCAGAAAACAACTCTTGCTCATAGGACCAAAAACTGCATGTGACTCAAATCCATTTAGGACTGGGAAAAAAACGCTAGCTCGCCTTACAAGAAACACACTCTGCTTTATAGAAAAGAGCACTCTTCTACTCTACTGTGTTTCCTATGGGGTCCAAACAGTGAGCTTGCTCAGAACAAAAGAACTGTGCTTCCTACACACACGGACCATATGTAGTTCAACTCTGCTTAGGAAACTGACAAGAACAGTAGCTCCTCTTCAGTCCGATACACTGTACTTGCTGGGAATAGACGCGATTGCTATTTGCACTGTGTATGGCAATGACAGCGCAATAGTGACTCTCCTTACCAGAAAACAACTGTTGCTCGTAGGAACACAAACTGCATGTGATTCAACGCCATTTAGGACTGGGAAACAAATGCTAGCTTGCCTTACAAGAAACACTCTCTGCTTTTTAGAAAAGAGCACTCTTCTACTCTACTGTGTTTCCTATGGGTTCCAAACAGTGAGCTTGCTCAGAACAAAAGAACTGTGCTTCCTACACACATGGACCATATCTAGTTCAACTCTGCTTAGGAAACTGACAAGAGCAGTAGCTCCTCTTCAGTCCAATACACTGTACTTGCTGGGAACAGACGCGAGTGCTATTTGCACTGTGTATGGCATTTGGAGCGCAATAGTGACTCTTCTTACCAGAAAACAACTCTTGCTCGTAGGACCAAAAACTGTCTGTGACTCAACTCCTTTTAGGACTGGGAAACAAACGCGAGCTCGCCTTACAAGAAACACACTCTGCTTTAGAGAAAAGAGCACTCTTCTACTCTACTGTGTTTCCTATAGGGCCAGAAAAGTGAGCTTGCTCAGAACAAAAGAACTGTGCTTCCTACACACACGGGCAATATCTAGTTCAACTCTGCTTAGGAAACTGACAAGAACAGTAGCTCCTCTTCAGTCCGATACACTGTACTTGCTGAGAACAGATGCGAGTGCTATTTGCACTGTGAATGGCAATTGGAGCACAATAGTGACTCGTCTTACCAGAAAACAACTCTTGCTCGTAGGATAAAAAACTGCATGTGACTCAACTCCATTTAGGACTGGGAACCAAACTCTAGCTCGCCTTACAAGAAACACACTCTGCTTTTGAGAAAAGAGCAGTATTCTACTCTAATGTGTTTCCTATGGGGTCCAAACAGTGAGCTTGCTCAGAACAAAGAACTGTGCTTCCTACACACATGGACCATATCTAGTCAACTCTGCTTAGGAAACTGATAAGAACAGTAGCTCCTCTTCAGTCCGATACACTGTACTTGCTGGGAACAAACGCCAGTGCTATTTGCACTGTGTATGGCAAAGGTAGCGCAATAGTGACTTTCCTTACCAGAAAACAACTCTTGCTCGTAGGACCAGAAACTGCATGTGATTCAACTCCGTTTAGGACTGGGAAACAAATGCTAGCTCGCCTTACATGAAACACTCTCTGCTTTTGAGAAAAGAGCACTCTTCTTCTCTACTGTGTTTCCTATGGGATCCAAACAGTGAGCTTGCTCAGAACAAAGAACTGTGCTTCCTACACACATGGACCATATCTAGTTCTACTCTGCTTAGGAAACTGACAAGAACAGTAGCTCCTCTTCAGTCCGATACACTGTACTTGCTGGGAAAAGACGCGAGTGCTATTTGCCCTGTGTATGGCAATGGGAGCGCAATAGTGACTTTCCCTACCAGAAAACAACTCTTGCTCGTAGGACCAGAAACTGCATGTGATTCAACTCCATTTAGGACTGGGAAACAAACGATAGCTTGCCTTACAAAAATACACTCTGCTTTTGAGAAAAGAGCACTCTTCTACTCTACTGTGTTTCCTATGGGGTCCGAAGAGTGAGCTTGCTCAGAACGAAAGAAGTGTGCTTCCTACACACACGGCCATATCTAGTTCAATTCTGCTTAGGAACCTGACAAGAACAGTAGATCCTGTTCAGTCCAATACACTTTTCTTGCTGCGAACAGACGCGAGTGCTATTTGCACTGTGTCTGGCAATGGGAGTGCAATAGTGACTTTCCTTACCAGAAAACAACTCTTGCTTGTAGGACGAGAAACTGCATATGATTCAACTCCATTTAGGACTGGGAAACAAATGCTAGCTCGCCTTACATGAAACACACTCTGCTTTTGAGAAAAGAGCACTCTTCTACTCTACTGTGTTTCCTATGGGGTCCAAAGACTGATCTTGCTCAGAACAAAAGAACTGTGCTTCCTACACACACGGGCCATATCTAGTTCAACTCTGCTTAGGAAACAAACAAGAACAGTACCTCCTCTTCAGTCGAATACACAGTACTTGCGGGGAACAGACGCGAGTGCTATTTGCACTGTTTATGGCAATTGGAGCACAATATTGACTTGTCTTACCAGAAAACAACTCTTGCTCGTAGGACAAAAAACTGCATATGACTCAACTTTATTTAGGACTGGGAAACAAACGCTAGCTCGACTTCCAAGAAAAACACTCTGCTTTTGAGAAAAGAGCACTCTTCTACTCTACTGTGTTTCCTATGTGTTCTGAAAAGTGAGCTTGCTCAGAACAAAAAAACTGTGCTTCCTACACACACGGCCATATCTCGTTCAAGTCTGCTTAGGAACCTGACAAGAACAGTAGATCTTCTTCAGTCCAATACACTGTACTTGCTGGGAACAGACGCCAGTGCTATATGTCCTGTGTAGGGCAATGGCAGCGCAATAGTGACTCTTCTTACCAGAAAACAACTCTTGCTCGTAGGACCAGAAACTGCATGTGATTCAACTCCATTTAGAACTGGGAAACAAACTCTAGCTCGCTTTACAAGAATCACACTCTGCTTTTGAGAAAAGAGCACTCTTCTACTCTACTGTGTTTCCTATAGGGCCAGAACAGTGAGCTTGCTCAGAAAAAAGGAACTGTACTTCCTAAACACACGGGCCATATCTAGTTCAACTCTGCTTAGGAAACTGAGAAGAACAGTAGCTCCTCTTCAGTCCAATACACTGTACTTGCTGGGAACAGACGAGAGTGCTATTTGCTCTGTGTGGCAAATGGATGGCAACAGTGACACTTCTTACCAGAAAACAACTCTTGCTAGTAGGACCAGAAACTGCAGGTGATTCAAATCCATTTCTGACTGGGAAACAAACATTAGCTCGCCTTACAAGAAACACACTCTGCTTTTGAGAAAAGAGCACTCTTCTACTCTTGTGTTTCCTATAGGGCCAGAACAGTGATCTTGCTGAGAACAAAAGAACTGTGCTTCCTACACACGGGCCATATCTATTTCAACTCTGCACAGGATACTGACAAGAACAAAAGCTTCTCTTCAGGCCAATACACTGTACTTGCTGGTAACAGAAGGGAGTGCAATTTGCACTGTGTGGCAAATGGATCACAAAAGTGACTCTTCTTACCAGAAAACAACTCTTGCTCTTAGGACCAGAAACTGCATGTGATTCAACTCCATTTCTGACTGGGAAACAAACACTAGCTTGCCTTACAAGAAACACACTCTGCTTTTCAGAAAAGAGCACTCTTCTACTCTACTGTGTTTCCTATAGGGCCAGAACAGTGAGCTTGCTCAGAACAAAAGAACTGTGCTTCCTACACACACGGGCCATATCTATTTCAACTCTCCTTAGAAATCTGACAAGAACAGTAGCTTCTCTTCAGTCCAATACACTGTTTTTGCTGGGAACAGACGCGAGTGCTTTTTGGTCTGTGTGGCAAATGGATTGCAATAGTGCCTCTTCTTACCAGAAAACAACTCTTGCTAGTAGGACCAGAAACTACATGTGATTCCACTTGATTTCTGACTGGCAAACAAACACTAGCTCGCCTTACAAGAAACACACTCTGCTTTTCAGAAAAGAGCACTCTTCTACTCTACTGTGTTTTCTATAGGGCCAGAACAGTGAGCTTGCTCAGAACGAAAGAACTGTGCTTCCTACACACACGGACAATATCTACTTCAACTCAGCTTAGGAAACTGACAAGAACAGTAGCTTCTCTTCAGTCCAATACACTGTACTTGCTGGGAACAGACGGGAGTGCAATTTGCACTGTGTGGCAAATGGATCAAAATAGTGACTCTTCTTACCAGAAAACAACTCTTGCTCTTAGGACCAGAAACTGCATGTGATTCAACTCCATTTCTGACTGGGAAACAAACACAAGCTCGCCTTTCAAGAAACACACTCTGCTTTTGAGAAAAGATCTCTCTTCTACTCTACTGTGTTTTCTATAGGGCCAGAACAGTGAGCTTGCTCAGAACAAAAGAACTGTGCTTGATACACATGGCCATATCTACTTCAACTCTGCTTAGGAAACTGACAAGAACAGTAGCTTCTCTTCAGTCCAATACACTGTACTTGCTGTGAACAGCACCGAGTGCTATTTTCACTGTGTAGCAAATGGATCACAATGGTGACTCTTCATACTAGAAAACAGCTCTTGCTTGTAGGACCAGAAACTGCATCTAATTCAACTCCATTTCTGACTGGGAAACAAACACTAGGTCGCCTTACAAGAAACACACTCTGCTTTTGAGAAAAGAGCACTCTTCTACTCTACTGTGTTTCCTACTGGGCCAGAACAGTGAGCTTGCACAGAACTAAAGAACTGTGCTTCTTACACACACGGCCATATCTACTTCAACTCTGCTTAGGAAACTGACAAGAACAGTAGCTTCTCTTCAGTCCAATACACTGTACTTGCTGGGAACAGACGCGAGTGCTATTTGCACTGACTATGGCAATGGGAGGGCAATAGTGACTCTTCTTACCAGAAAACAACTCTTGCTCTTAACCAGAAACTGCGTGTGATTCAACTCCATTTCTGACTGGGAAACAAACACTAGCTCGCCTTACAAGAAACACACTCTTTTTGAGAAAAGAGCACTCTTCTACTCTACTGTGTTTCCTACAGGGCCAGAACAGTGAGCTTGCTGAGAACAAAAGAACTGTGCTTCCTACACACACGGGGCAGATCTACTTCAACTCTGCTTAAAAAACTGACAAGAACAGTAGCTTCTCTTCAGTCCAATGCACTGTACATGCTGGGAACAGACGAGAGTGCTATTTGCTCTGTGTGGCAATGGATCGCAACAGTGACACTTCTTACCATAAAACAACTCTTGCTAGTAGGACCAGAAACTGCAGGTGATTCAAATCCATTTCTGACTGGGAAACAAAGGTTAGATCGCCTTACAAGAAACACACTCTGCTTTGAGAAAAGAGCACTCTTCTACTCTACTGTGTTTCCTATGTGTTCCGAAAAGTGAGCTTGCTCAGAACAAAAGAACTGTGCTTCCTACACACAAGGCCATATCTAGTTCAAGTCTGCTTAGGAACCTGACAAGAACAGTAGATCCTCTTCAGTCCAATACACTGTACTTTCTGGGAACAGACGCCAGTGCTATTTGTCCTGTGTATGGCAATTGCAGCGCAATAGTGACTCTCCTTACCAGAAAAAAACTCTTGCTCGTAGGACCAGAAACTGCATTTGATTCAACTCCATTTAGGACTGGGAAACAAAAGCTGGCTCACCTTACAAGAAACACACTCTGCTTTAGAGAAAAGAGCACTCTTCTACTCTACTGAGTTTCCTATAGGGCCAGAACAGTGAGCTTGCTCAGAACATAATAACTGTGCTTCCTAAACACACGGGCCATATCTAGTTCAACTCTGCTTAGGAAACTGACAAGAACAGTAGCTCCTCTTCAGTCCGATACACTGTACTTGCTGGGAACAGACGCGAGAGCTATTTGCACTATGTATGGCAAAGGGAGCACCATAGTGACTTTCCTTACCAGAAAACAACTCTTGCTCGTAGGACCAGAAACTGCATGTGATTCAACGCCATTTAGGACTGGGAAACAAACGATAGCTTGCCTTACAAAAAACACTCTCTGCTTTTGAGAAAAGAGCACTCTTCTACTCTACTGTGTTTCCTTTTGGGTCTGAACAGTGAGCTTGCTCAGAACAAAAGAAATGTGCTTCCTACACACACGGCCATATCTAGTTCAATTCTGCTTAGGAACCTGACAAGAACAGTAGATCCTCTTCAGTCCAATACACTGTAGTTGCTGCGAACAGATGCCAGTGCTATTTGTCCTGTGTATGGCAATGGCAGCGCAATAGTGAATCTTCTTACCAGAAAACAACTCTTGCTCATAGGACCAAAAACTGCATGTGACTCAAATCCATTTAGGACTGGGAAACAAACGCGAGCTCGCCTTACAAGAAACACACTCTGCTTTAGAGAAAAGAGCACTCTTCTACTCCACTGTGTTTCCTATGGGATCCAAACAGTGAGCTTGCTCAGAACAAAAGAACTGTGCTTCCTACACACACGGACCATATGTAGTTCAACTCTGCTTAGGAAACTGACAAGAACAGTAGCTCCTCTTTTGTCCGATACACTGTACTTGCTGGGAACAGATGCGAGTGCTATTTGCACTGTGTATGGCAATGACAGCGCAATAGTGACTCTCCTTACCAGAAAACAACTCTTGCTCATAGGAACACAAACTGCATGTGATTCAACGCCATTTAGGACTGGGATACAAATGCTAGCTTGCCTTACAAGAAACACTCTCTGCTTTTTAGAAAAGAGCACTCTTCTACTCTACTGTGTTTCCTATGGGTTCCAAACAGTGATCTTGCTCAGAATAAAAGAACTGTGCTTCCTACACACATGGACCATATCTAGTTCAACTCTGCTTAGGAAACTGACAAGAACAGTAGCTCCTATTCAGTCCAATACACTGTACATGCTGGGAACAGACACGAGTGCTATTTGCACTGTGTATGGCATTTGGAGCACAATAGTGACTCTTCTTACCAGAAAACAACTCTTGCTCATAGGACCAAAAACTGCATGTGACTCAAATCCATTTAGGACTGGGAAACAAACGCGAGCTCGCCCTACAAGAAACAGACTCTGCTTTATAGAAAAGACCACTCTTCTACTCTACTGTGTTTCCTATAGGGCCAGAACAGTGAGCTTGCTCAGAACATAATAACTGTGCTTCCTAAACACACGGGCCATATCTAGTTCAACTCTGCTTAGGAAACTGACAAGAACAGTCGCTCCTCTTCAGTCCGATACACTGTACTTGCTGGGAACAGACGCGAGTGCTATTTGCACTGTGTATGGCAAAGGGAGCACAATAGTGACTTTCCTTACCAGAAAACAACTCTTGCTCATAGGACAAAAAACTGCATGTGATTCAACTCCATTTAGGACTGGGAAACAAACGATAGCTTGCCTTACAAAAAACACACTCTGCTTTTGAGAAAAGAGCACTCTTCTACTCTATTGTGTTTCCTTTTGGGTCCGAACAGTGAGCTTGCTCAGAACAAAAGAAATGTGCTTCCTACACACGGCCATATCTAGTTCAATTCTGCTTAGGAACCTGACAAGAACAGTAGATCCTCTTCAGTCCAATACCCTGTAGTTGCTGCGAACAGATGCCAGTGCTATTTGTCCTGTGTATGGCAATGGCAGCGCAATAGTGAATCTTCTTACCAGAAAACAACTCTTGCTTGTAGTACCAGAAACTGCATGTGATTCAACTCCATTTAGGACTGGGAAACAAATGCTAGCTTGCCTTACATGAAACACACTCTGCTTTTGAGAAAAGAGCACTCTTCTACTCTACTGTGTTTCCTATGGGGTCCAAACATTGGGCTTGCTCAGAACAAAAGAACTGTGCTTCCTACATACACGGGCCATATCTAGTTCAACTCTGCTTAGGAAACAAACAAGAACAGTAGCTCCTCTTCAGTCGAATACACTGTATTTGCGGGGAACAGACGCGAGTGCTATTTGCACTATGTATGGCAATTCGAGCACAATAGTAACTTCTCTTACCAGAAAACAACTCTTGCTCGTAGGACTAAAAACTGCATGTGACTCAACTTTATTTAGGACTGGGAAACAAACGCTAGCTCGACTTCCAAGAAAAACACTCTGCTTTTGAGAAAAGAGCACTCTTCTACTCTACTGTGTTTCCTATGTGTTCCGAAAAGTGAGCTTGCTCAGAACAAAAAAAAAGTGCTTCTTACACACACGGCCATATCTCGTTCAAGTCTGCTTAGGAACCTGACAAGAACAGTAGATCTTCTTCAGTCCAATACACTGTACTTGCTGGGAACAGACGTAAGTGCTATATGTCCTGTGTAGGGCAATGGCAGCGCAATAGTGACTCTGCTTTCCAGAAAACAACTCTTGCTCGTAGGACCAGAAACTGCATGTGATTCAACTCCATTTAGGACTGGGAAACAAACTCTAGCTCGCTTTACAAGAAACACACTCTGCTTTTGAGAAAAGAGCACTCTTCTACTCTACTGTGTTTCGTATAGGGCCAGAACAGTGAGCTTGCTCAGAAAAAAGGAACTGTACTTCCTAAACACACGGGCCATATCTAGTTCAACTCTGCTTAGGAAACTGGGAAGAACAGTAGCTCCTCTTCAGTCCAATACACTGTACTTGCTGGGAACAGACGGGAAGGCTATTTGCAGTGTGTATGGCAATGGGAGCGCAATAGTGACTTTCCTTACCAGTAAACAACTCTTGCTTGTAGGACCAGAAACTGCATGTGATTCCACTCCATTTAGGACTGGGAAACAAACGCTAGCTCGCCTTACAAGAAACACACTCTGCTTTAGAGAAAAGAGCACTCTTCTACTCTACTGTGTTTCCTATGGGGTCCAAACAGTGAGCTTGTTCAGAACAAAAGAACTATGCTTCCTACACACACGGACCATATCTAGTTCAACTCTGTTGAGGAAACTGACAAGAACAGTAGCTCCTATTCAGTCCAATACACTGTACTTGCTGGGAAAAGACGCGAGTGCTATTTGTCTTGTGTAGGGCAATGGGAGCGCAATAGTGACTTTCCTTACCAGAAAACAACTCTTGTCTGTAGGACTAGAAACTGCATGTGATTCAACTCCATTTAGGACTAGGAAACAAACGCTAGCTCGCCTTACAAAAACACACTCTACTTTTGAGAATAGAGCACTCTTCTACTCTACTGTGTTTCCTGTAGGGCCAGAACAGTGAGCTTGCTCAGAACAAAAGAACTGTGCTTCCTACACATGGGCCATATCTAGTTCCACTCTGCTTAGGAAACTGACAAGAACAGTAGCTCCTCTTCAGTCCGATACACTGTACTTGCTGGGAACAGACGCGAGAGCTATTTGCACTATGTATGGCAAGGGGAGCGCAATAGTGACTTTCCTTACCAGAAATCAACTCTTGCTCTTTAGACCATAAACTGCATGTGATTCAACTCCATTTAGGACTAGGAAACAAGGGCTAGCCCGCCATACATCAAACACAATCTGCTTTTGAGAAAAGAGCACTCTTCTACTCTACTGTGTTTCCTATGTGTTCCGAAAAGTGAGCTTGCTCAGAACAAAAGAACTGTGCTTCCAAAACACACGGGCCATATCTAGTTCAACTCTGCTTAGGAAACTGACAAGAACAGTAGCTCCTCTTAAGTCCGATACACTGTAAATGCTGGGAACAGACGCGAGTGCTATTTGTACTGTGTATGGCAAAGGGAGCACAATAGTGACTTTCCTTACCAGAAAACAACTCTTGCTCGTAGGACCAGAAACTGCATGTGATTCAACTCCATTTAGGACTGGGAAACAAACGATAGCTTGCCTTACAAAAAACACACTCTGCTTTTGAGAAAAAAGCACTCTTCTACTCTACTGTGTTTCCTTTTGGGTCCGAACAGTGAGCTTGCTCAGAACAAAAGAACTGTGCTTCCTACACACACGGCCATATCTAGTTCAATTCTGCTTAGGAACCTGACAAGAACAGTAGATCCTCTTCAGTCCAATACACTGTAGTTGCTGCGAACAGATGCTAGTGATATTTGTCCTGTGTATAGGAATGGCAGCGCAATAGTGAATCTTCTTACCAGATAACAAGTCTTGCTCATAGGACCAAAAACTGCATGTGACTCAAATCCATTTAGGACTGGGAAACATACGCTAGCTCGCCTTACAAGAAACACACTCTGCTTTAGAGAAAAGAGCACTCTTCTACTCTACTGTGTTTCCTATGGGGTCCAAACAGTGAGCTTGCTCAGAACAAAAGAACTGTGCTTCTTACACACACGGACCATATGTAGTTCAACTCTGCTTAGGAAACTGACAAGAACAGTAGCTCCTCTTCAGTCCAATACACTGTACTTGCTGGGAACAGACGCGAGTGCTATTTGCACTGTGTATGGCAATGACAGCGCAATAGTGACTCTCCTTACCAGAAAACAACTCTTGCTCGTAGGAACACAAACTGCATGTGATTCAACGCCATTTGGGACTGGGAAACAAATGCTAGCTTGCCTTACAAGAAACACTCTCTGCTTTTTAGAAAAGAGCTCTCTTCTACTCTACTGTGTTTCCTATGGGTTCCAAACAGTGAGGTTGCTCAGAACAAAAAAACTGTGCTTCCTACAAACATGGACCATATCTAGTTCAACTCTGCTTAGGAAACTGACAAGAATAGTAGCTCCTATTCAGTCCAATACACTGAACATGCTGGGAACAGACACGAGTGCTATTTGCACTGTGTATGGCATTTGGAGCACAATAGTGACTCTTCTTACCAGAAAACAACTCTTGCTCATAGGA
Source organism: Peromyscus eremicus (assembly GCF_949786415.1). Classification (NCBI taxonomy): domain Eukaryota; kingdom Metazoa; phylum Chordata; class Mammalia; order Rodentia; family Cricetidae; genus Peromyscus; species Peromyscus eremicus. The sequence goes on along the minus strand of NW_026734610.1, from coordinate 164,431 downwards.
CCAAAAACTGCATGTGACTCAAATCCATTTAGGACTGGGAAACAAACGCGAGCTCGCCTTACAAGAAACACACTCTGCTTTATAGAAAAGAGCACTCTTCTACTCTACTGTGTTTCCTATAGGTCCAGAACAGTGAGCTTCCTCAGAACATAATAACTGTGCTTCCTAAACACACGGGCCATATCTAGTTCAACTCTGCTTAGGAAACTGACAAGAACAGTAGCTCCTCTTCAGTCCGATACACTGTACTTGCTGGGAACAGACGCGAGTGCTATTTGCACTGTGTATGGCAAAGGGAGCACATTAGTGACTTTCCTTACCAGAAAACAACTCTTGCTCGTAGGACCAGAAACTGCATGTGATTCAACTCCATTTAGGATTGGGAAACAAACGATAGCTTGCCTTACAAAAAACACACTCTGCTTTTGAGAAAAGAGCACTCTTCTACTCTACTGTGTTTCCTTTTGGGTCCGAACAGTGAGCTTGCTCAGAACAAAAGAACTGTGCTTCCTACACACACGGCCATATCTAGTTCAATTCTGCTTAGGAGCCTGAGAAGAACAGTAGATCCTCTTCAGTCCAATACACTGTAGTTGCTGCGAACAGATGCCAGTGCTATTTGTCCTGTGTATGGCAATGGCAGCGCAATTGTGAATCTTCTTACCAGAAAACAACTCCTGCTCGTAGGAACAGAAACTGCATGTGATTCCACTCCATTTAGGACAGGGAAACAAACGCTAGCTCGCCTTACAAGAAACACACTCTGCTTTAGAGAAAAGAGCACTCTTCTACTCTACTGTGTTTCCTATGGGGTCCAAACAGTGAGCTTGCTCAGAACAAAAGAACTGTGCTTCCTACACACAAGGACCATATGTAGTTCAACTCTTCTTAGGAAACTGACAAGAACAGTAGCTCCTATTCAGTCCAATACACTGTACTTGCTGGGAAAAGACGCGAGTGCTATTTGCCCTGTGTATGGCAATGGAAGCGCAATAGTGACTTTCCTTACCAGAAAACAACTCTTGCTCGTAGGACCAGAAACTGCATGTGATTCAACTCTATTTAGGAATGGGAAACAAATGCTAGCTTGCCTTACAAAAACACACTCTGCTTTTAGAAAAGAGCACTCTTCTACTCTACTGTGTTTCCTATGGGGTCCGAAGAGTGAGCTTGCTCAGAACGAAAGAAGTGTGCTTCCTACACACACAACCATATCTAGTTCAATTCTGCTTAGGAACCTGACAAGAACAGTAGATCCTGTTCAGTCCAATACACTGTTCTTGCTGCGAACAGACGTGAGTGCTATTTGCACTGTGTCTGGCAATGGGAGTGCATTAGTGACTTTCCTTACCAGAAAACAACTCTTGCTTGTAGGACGAAAAACTGCATGTGATTCAACTCCATTTAGGACTGGGAAACAAATGCTAGCTCGCCTTACATGAAACACACTCTGCTTTTGAGAAAAGAGCACTCTTCTACTCTACTGTGTTTCCTATGGGGTCCAAAGACTGAGCTTGCTCAGAACAAAAGAACTGTGCTTCCTACACACACGGGCCATATCTAGTTCAACTCTGCTTAGGAAACAAACAACAACAGTAGCTCCTCTTCAGTCGAATACACAGTACTTGCCGGGAACAGACGCGAGTGCTATTTGCACTGTGTATGTCAATTGGAGCACAATAGTTACTTGTCTTACCAGAAAACAACTCTTGCTCGTAGGACAAAAAACTGCATATGACTCAACTTTATTTAGGACTGGGAAACAAACGCTAGCTCGACTTCCAAGAAAAACACTCTGGTTTTGAGAAAAGAGCACTCTTCTACTCTACTGTGTTTCCTATGTGTTCCGAAAAGTGAGCTTGCTCAGAACAAAAAAACTGTGCTTCCTACACACACGGCCATATCTCGTTCAAGTCTGCTTAGGACCTGACAAGAACAGTAGATCTTCTTCAGTCCAATACACTGTACTTGCTGGGAACAGACGCCAGAGCTATATGTCCCTTGTAGGGCAATGGCAGCGCAATAGTGACTCTTCTTACCAGAAAACAACTCTTGCTCGTAGGACCAGAAACTGCATGTGATTCAACTCCTTTTAGAACTGGGAAACAAACTCTAGCTCGCTTTACAAGAATCACACTCTGCTTTTGAGAAAAGAGCACTCTTCTACTCTACTGTGTTTCCTATAGGGCCAGAACAGTGAGCTTGCTCAGAAAAAAGGAACTGTACTTCCTAAACACACGGGCCATATCTAGTTCAACTCTGCTTAGGAAACTGAGAAGAACAGTAGCTCCTCTTCAGTCCAATACACTGTACTTCCTGGGAACAGATGAGAGTGCTATTTGCTCTGTGTGGCAAATGGATGGCAACAGTGACACTTCTTACAAGAAAACAACTCTTGCTAGTAGAACCAGAAACTGCAGGTGATTCAAATCCATTTCTGACTGGGAAACAAACATTAGCTAGCCTTACAAGAAACACACTCTGCTTTTGAGAAAAGAGCACTCTTCTACTCTTGTGTTTCCTATAGGGCCAGAACAGTGATCTTGCTGAGAACAAAAGAACTGTGCTTCCTACACACGGGCCATATCTACTTCAACTCTGCTCAGGATACTGACAAGAACAGAAGCTTCTCTTCAGGCCAATACACTGTACTTGCTGGGAACAGAAGGGAGTGCAATTTGCACTGTGTGGCAAATGGATCACAAAAGTGACTCTTCTTACCAGAAAACAACTCTTGCTCTTAGGACCAGAAACTGCATGTGATTCAACTCCATTTCTGACTGGGAAACAAACACTAGCTCGCCTTACAAGAAACACACTCTGCTTTTCAGAAAAGAGCACTCTTCTACTCTACTGTGATTTTCATAGGGCCAGAACAGTGAGCTTGCTCAGAACAAAAGAACTGGGCTTCCTACACACACGGGCCATATCTATTTCAACTCTCCTTAGAAATCTGACAAGAACCGTAGCTTCTCTTCAGTCCAATACACTGTATTTGCTGGGAACAGACGCGAGTGCTTTTTGGTCTGTGTGGCAAATGGATTGCAATAGTGCCTCTTCTTACCAGAAAACAACTCTTGCTAGTAGGACCAGAAACTACATGTGATTCCACTTGATTTCTGACTGGGAAACAAACACTAGCTCGCCTTACAAGAAACACACTCTGCTTTTCAGAAAAGAGCACTCTTCTACTCTACTGTGTTTTCTATAGGGCCAGAACAGTGAGCTTGCTCAGAACGAAAGAACTGTGCTTCCTACACACACGGACCATATCTACTTCAACTCAGCTTAGGAAACTGACAAGAAGAGTAGCTTCTCTTCAGTCCAATACACTGTACTTGCTGGGAACAGACGGGAGTGCAATTTGCACTGTGTGGCAAATGGATCACAATAGTGACTCTTCTTACCAGAAAACAACTCTTGCTCTTAGGACCAGAAACTGCATGTGATTCAACTCCATTTCTGACTGGGAAACAAACACAAGCTCGCCTTTCAAGAAACACACTCTGCTTTTGAGAAAAGATCTCTCTTCTACTCTACTGTGTTTTCTATAGGGCCAGAACAGTGAGCTTGCTCAGAACAAAAGAACTGTGCTTGATACACATGGCCATATCTACTTCAACTCTGCTTAGGAAACTGACAAGAACAGTAGCTTCTCTTCAGTCCAATACACTGTACTTGCTGTGAACAGCACCGAGTGCTATTTGTACTGTGTAGCAAATGGATCACAATGGTGACTCTTCATACTAGAAAACAGCTCTTGCTTGTAGGACCAGAAACTGCATCTAATTCAACTCCATTTCTGTCTGGGAAACAAACACTAGGTCGCCTTACAAGAAACACACTCTGCTTTTGAGAAAAGAGCACTCTTCTACTCTACTGTGTTTCCTACCGGGCCAGAACAGTGAGCTTGCACAGAACTAAAGAACTGTGCTTCTTACACACACGGCCATATCTACTTCAACTCTGCTTAGGAAACTGACAAGAACAGTAGCTTCTCTTCAGTCCAATACACTGTACTTGCTGGGAACAGACGCTAGTGCTATTTGCACTGACTATGGCAATGGGAGGGCAATAGTGACTCTTCTTACCAGAAAACAACACTTGCTCTTAACCAGAAACTGCGTGTGATTCAACTCCATTTCTAACTGGGAAACAAACACTAGCCCGCCTTACAAGAAACACACTCTGCTTTTGAGAAAAGAGCACTCTTTTACTCTACTGTGTTTCCTACAGGGCCAGAACAGTGAGCTTGCTCAGAACAAGAGAACTGTGCTTCCTACACACATGGGCCATATCTAGTTCAACTTTGCTTAGAAAACTGACAAGAACAGTAGCTTCTCTACAGTCCAATACACTGTACTTGCTGGGAACAGCCGCTAGTGCTATTTGCACTGTGTATGGCAAAGGGAGCACATTAGTGACTCTTCTTACTAGAAAACAACTCTTGCTCTTAGGACCAGAAACTGCATGTGATTCCACTCCGTTTATGACTGGGAAACAAACACTAGCTCGCCTTACAAGAAACACACTCTTTTTTGAGAAAAGAGCACTCTTCTACTCTACTGTGTTTCCTACAGGGCCAGAACAGTGAGCTTGCTGAGAACAAAAGAACTGTGCTTCCTACACACACGGGGCAGATCTACTTCAACTCTGCTTAAAAAACTGACAAGAACAGTAGCTTCTCTTCAGTCCAATGCACTGTACTTGCTGGGAACAGACGAGAGTGCTATTTGCTCTGTGTGGCAAATGGATCGCAACAGTGACACTTCTTACCATAAAACAACTCTTGCTAGTAGGACCAGAAACTGCAGGTGATTCAAATCCATTTCTGACTGGGAAACAAAGGTTAGATCGCCTTACAAGAAACACACTCTGCTTTTGAGAAAAGAGCACTCTTCTACCCTACTGTGTTTCCTATAGGGCCAGAACAGTGATCTTGCTCAGAACAAAAGAACTGTGCTTCCTACACACACGGGCCATATCTACTTCAACACTGCTAAGGAAACTGACAAGAACAGAAGCTTCTCTTCAGGCCAATACACTGTAATTGCTGGTAACAGAAGGGAGTGCAATTTGCACTGTGTGGCAAATGGATCACAAAAGTGACTCTTCTTACCAGAAAACAACTCTTGCTCTTAGGACCAAAAACTGCATGTGATTCAACTCCATTTCTGACTGGGAAACAAACACTAGCTCGCCTTACAAGAAACACACTCTGCTTTACAGAAAAGAGCACTCTTCTACTCTACTGTGTTTCCTAAGGGGTCCAAACAGTGACCTTGCAAAGAACAAAAGAACTGTGCTTCCTACACACAAGGACCATATGTAGTTCAACTCTGCTTAGGAAACTGACAAGAACAGTAGCTCCTCTTCAGTCCGATACACTGTACTTGCTGGGAACAGACGCGAGTGCTATTTGCACTGTGTATGGCAATGACAGCGCAATAGTGACTCTCCTTACCAGAAAACAACTCTTGCTCGTAGGAACACAAACTGCATGTGATTCAACGCCATTTAGGACTGGGAAACAAATGCTAGCTCGCCTTACAAGAAACACTCTCTGCTTTTTAGAAAAGAGCACTCTTCTACTCTACTGTGTTTCCTATGGGGTCCAAACAGTGAGCTTGCTCAGAACAAAAGAACTGTGCTTCCTACACACATGGACCATATCTAGTTCAACTCTGCTTAGGGAACTGACAAGAACAGTAGCTCCTATTCAGTCCGATACACTGTACTTGCTGGGAACAGACGCGAGTGCTATTTGCACTGTGTATGTCAAAGGGAGCGCAATAGTGACTTTCCTTACCAGAAAACAACTCTTGCTCGTAGGACCAGAAACTGCATGTGACTCAACTCCATTTAGGACTGGGAAACAAACGATAGCTTGCCTTACAAAAAACACACTCTGCTTTTGAGAAAAGAGCACTCCTCTACTCTACTGTGTTTCCTTTTTGGGTCCGAACAGTGAGCTTGCTCAGAACAAAAGAACTGTGCTTCCTACACACACGGCCATATCTAGTTCAATTCTGCTTAGGAAACTGACAAGAACAGTAGATCCTCTTCAGTCCAATACACTGTAGTTGCTGCGAACAGATGCCAGTGCTATTTGTCATGTGTATGGCAATGGCAGCACAATAGTGAATCTTCTTACCAGAAAACAACTCTTGCTCGTAGTACCAGAAACTGCATGGGATTCAACTCCATTTAGGACTGGGAAACAAACTCTAGCTCGCCTTACAAGAAACACACTCTGCTTTAGAGAAAAGAGCACTCTTCTACTCCACTGTGTTTCCTATGGGGTCCAAACAGTGAGCTTGCTCAGAACAAAAGAACTGTGCTTCCTACACACACGGACCATATGTAGTTCAACTCTGCTTAGGAAACTGACAAGAACAGTAGCTCCTCTTCAGTCCTATACCCTGTACTTGCTGGGAAGAGACGCGAGTGCTATTTGCACTGTGTATGGCAATGACAGCGCAATAGTGACTCTCCTTACCAGAAAACAACTCTTGCTCGTAGGAACACAAACTGCATGTGATTCAACGCCATTTAGGACTGGGAAACAAATGCTAGCTTGCCTTACAAGAAACACTCTCTGCTTTTTAGAAAAGAGCACTCTTCTACTCTACTGTGTTTCCTATGGGTTCCAAACAGTGAGCTTGCTCAGAACAAAAGAACTGTGCTTCCTACACACATGGACCATATCTAGTTCAACTCTGCTTAGGAAACTGACAAGAACAGTATCTCCTGTTCAGTCCAATACACTGTACATGCTGGGAACAGACACGAGTGCTATTTGCACTGTGTATGGCATTTGGAGCACAATAGTGACTCTTCTTACCAGAAAACAACTCTTGCTCATAGGACCAAAAACTGCATGTGACTCAAATCCATTTAGGACTGGGAAACAAACGCGAGCTCGCCTTACAATAAACACACTCTGCTTTATAGAAAAGAGCACTCTTCTACTCTACGGTGTTTCCTATAGAGCCAGAACAGTGAGCTTGCTCAGAACATAATAACTGTGCTTCCTAAACACACGGGCCATATCTAGTTCAACTCTGCTTAGGAAACTGACAAGAACAGTAGCTCCTCATCAGTCCGATACACTGTACTTGCTGGGAACAGACACGAGTGCTATTTGCACTGTGTATGGCAAAGGGAGCGCAATAGTGACTTTCCTTACCAGAAAACAACTCTTGCTCATAGGACAAAAAACTGCATGTGATTCAACTCCATTTAGGACTGGGAAACAAACGATAGCTTGCCTTACAAAAAACACACTCTGCTTTTGAGAAAAGAGCACTCTTCTACTCTACTGTGTTTTTTTGGGGGTCCGAACAGTGAGCTTGCTCAGAACAAAAGAACTGTGCTTCCTACACACAGGGCCATATCTAGTTCAATTCTGCTTAGGAACCTGACAAGAACAGTAGATCCTCTTCAGTCCAATACACTGTAGTTGCTGCGAACAGATGCCAGTGCTATTTGCCCTGTGTATGGCAATGGCAGCACAATAGTGAATCTTCTTACCAGAAAACAACTCTTGCTCGTAGTACCAGAAACTGCATGGGATTCAACTCCATTTTGGACTGCATAACAAACGATACCTCGCCTTACAAGAAACACACTCTGCTTTAGAGAAAAGAGCACTCTTCTACTCTACTGTGTTTCCTATGGGGTCCAAACAGTGAGATTGCTCAGAACAAAAGAACTGTTCTTCCTACACACACGGACCATATGTAGTTCAACTCTGCTTAGGAAACTGACAAGAACAGTAGCTCCTCTTCAGTCCGATACACTGTACTTGCTGGGAACAGACGCGAGTGCTATTTGCCCTGTGTATGGCAATGACAGCGCAATAGTGACTCTCCTTACCAGAAAACAACTCTTGCTCGTAGGAACACAAACTGCATGTGATTCAACGCCATTTAAGACTGGGAAACAAATGCTACCTTGCCTTACCAGAAACACTCTCTGCTTTTTAGAAAAGAGCACTCTTCTACTCTACTGTGTTTCCTATGGGTTCCAAACAGTGAGCTTGCTCAGAACAAAAGAAGAGTGCTTCCTACACACATGGACCATATCTAGTTCAACTCTGCTTAGGAAACTGACAAGAACAGTAGCTCCTATTCAGTCCAATACACTGTACATGCTGGGAACAGACGCGAGTGCTATTTGCACTGTGTATGGCATTTAGAGCACAATAGTGACTCTTCTTACCAGAAAACAACTCTTGCTCATAGGACCAAAAACTGCATGTGACTCAAATCCATTTAGGACTGGGAAACATACGCGAGCTCGCCTTACAAGAAACACACTCTGCTTTATAGAAAAGAGCACTCTTCTACTCTAATGTGTTTCCTATAGGTCCAGAACAGTGAGTTGCTCAGAACATAATAACTGTGCTTCCTAAACACGCGGGCCATATCTAGTTCAACTCTGCTTAGGAAACTGACAAGAACAGTAGCTCCTCTTCAGTGCAATACACTGTAGTTGCTGCGAACAGATGCCAGTGCTATTTGTCCTGTGTATGGCAATGGCAGCACAATAGTGAATCTTCTTACCAGAAAACAACTCTTGCTCGTAGTACCAGAAACTGCATGGGATTCAACTCCATTTAGGACTGCGGAACAAACGATACCTCGCCTTACAAGAAACACACTCTGCTTTAGAGAAAAGAGCACTCTTCTACTCTACTGTGTTTCCTATGGCTTCCAAACAGTGAGCTTGCTCAGAACAAAAGAACTGTTCTTCCTACACACACGGACCATATGTAGTTCAACTCTGCTTAGGAAACTGACAAGAACAGTAGCTCCTCTTCAGTCCGATACACTGTACTTGCTGGGAACAGACGCGAGTGCTATTTGCACTGTGTATGGCAATGACAGCGCAATAGTGACTCTCCTTACCAGAAAACAACTCTTGCTCGTAGGAACACAAACTGCATGTGATTCAACGCCATTTAAGACTGGGAAACAAATGCTAGCTTGCCTTACAAGAAACACTCTCTGCTTTTTAGAAAAGAGCACTCTTCTACTCTACTGTGTTTCCTGTGGGTTCCAAACAGTGAGCTTGCTCAGAACAAAAGAACTGTGCTTCCTACACACATGGACCATATCTAGTTCAACTCTGGTTAGGAAACTGACAAGAATAGTAGCTCCTATTCAGTCCAATACACTGTACATGCTGGGAACAGACGCGAGTGCTATTTGCACTGTGTATGGCATTTAGAGCACAATAGTGACTCTTCTTACCAGAAAACAACTCTTGCTCATAGGACCAAAAACTGCATGTGACTCAAATCCATTTAGGACTGGGAAACAAACGCGAGCTCGCCTTACAAGAAACACACTCTGCTTTATAGAAAAGAGCACTCTTCTACTCTAATGTTTTTCCTATATGTCCAGAACAGTGAGCTTGCTCAGAACATAATAACTGTTCTTCCTAAACACACGGGCCATATCTAGTTCAACTCTGCTTAGGAAACTGACAAGAACAGTAGCTCCTCTTCAGTCCGATACACTGTACTTGCTGGGAACAGACGCGAGTGCTATTTGCACTGTGTATGGCAAAGGGAGCTCAATAGTGACTTTCCTTACCAGAAAACAACTCTTGCTCGTAGGACCAGAAACTGCATGTGATTCAACTCCATTTAGGACTGGGAAACAAACGATAGCTTGTCTTACAAAAAACACACTCTGCTTTTGAGAAAAGAGCACTCTTCTACTCTACTGTGTTTCCTTTTGGGTCCGAACAGTGAGCTTGCTCAGAACAAAAGAACTGTGCTTCCTACACACACGGCCATATCTAGTTCAATTCTGCTTAGGAACCTGACAAGAACAGTAGATCCTCTTCAGTCCAATACACTGTAGTTGCTGCGAACAGATGCCAGTGCTATTTTTCCTGTGTATGGCAATGGCAGCGCAATAGTGAATCTTCTTACCAGAAAACAACTCTTGCTCATAGGACCAAAAACTGCATGTGACTAAAATCCATTTAGGACTGGGAAACAAACGCGAGCTCGCCTTAAAAGAAACACACTCTGCTTTAGAGAAAAGAGCACTCTTCTACTCCACTGTGTTTCCTATGGGATCCAAACAGTGAGCTTGCTCAGAAAAAAAGAACTGTGCTTCCTACACACACGGACCATATGTAGTTCAACTCTGCTTAGGAAACTGACAAGAACAGTAGCTCCTCTTCAGTCCGATACACTGTACTTGCTGGGAACAGACGCGAGTGCTATTTGCACTGTGTATGGCAATGACAGCGCAATAGTGACTCTCCTTACCAGAAAACAACTCTTGCTCATAGGAACACAAACTGCATGTGATTCAAAGCCATTTAGGACTGGGAAACAAATGCTAGCTTGCCTTACAAGAAACACTTTCTGCTTTTTAGAAAAGAGCACTCTTCTACTCTACTGTGTTTCCTATGGGTTCCAAACAGTGAGCTTGCTCAGAACAAAAGAACTGTGCTTCCTACACACATGGATCATATCTAGTTCAACTCTGCTTAGGAAACTGACAAGAACAGTAGCTCCTATTCAGTCCAATACACTGTACATGCTGGGAACAGACACGAGTGCTATTTGCACTGTGTATGGCATTTGGAGCACAATAGTGACTCTTCTTACCAGAAAACAACTCTTGCTCATAGGACCAAAAACTGCATGTGACTCAAATCCATTTAGGACTGGGAAACAAACGCGAGCTCGCCTTACAAGAAACACACTCTGCTTTATAGAAAAGACCACTCTTCTACTCTACTGTGTTTCCTGTAGGTCCAGAACAGTGAGCTTGCTCAGAACATAATAACTGTGCTTCCTAAACACACGGGCCATATCTAGTTCAACTCTGCTTAGGAAGCTAACAAGAACAGTAGCTCCTCTTCAGTCCGATACACTGTACTTGCTGGGAACAGACGCGAGTGCTATTTGCACTGTGTATGGCAAAGGGAGCACAATAGTGACTTTCCTTACCAGAAAACAACTCTTGCTCATAGGACAAAAAACTGCATGTGATTCAACTCCATTTAGGACTGGGAAACAAACGATAGCTTGCCTTACAAAAAACACACTCTGCTTTTGAGAAAAGAGCACTCTTCTACTCTATTGTGTTTCCTTTTGGGTCCGAACAGTGAGCTTGCTCAGAACAAAAGAAATGTGCTTCCTACACACACGGCCATATCTAGTTCAATTCTGCTTAGGAACCTGACAAGAACAGTAGATCCTCTTCAGTCCAATACACTGTAGTTGCTGCGAACAGATGCCAGTGCTATTTGTCCTGTGTATGGCAATGGCAGCGCAATAGTGAATCTTCTTACCAGAAAACAACTCTTGCTTGTAGTACCAGAAACTGCATGTGATTCAACTCCATTTAGAACTGGGAAACAAATGCTAGCTCGCCTTACATGAAACACACTCTGCTTTTGAGAAAAGAGCACTCTTCTACTCTACTGTGTTTCCTATGGGGTCCAAACAGTGGGCTTGCTCAGAACAAAAGAACTGTGCTTCCTACACACACGGGCCATATCTAGTTCAACTCTGCTTAGGAAACAAACAAGAACAGTAGCTCCTCTTCAGTTGAATACACTGTACTTGCGGGGAAGAGACGTGAGTGCTATTTGCACTATGTATGGCAATTGGAGCACAATAGTGACTTCTCTTACCAGAAAACAACTCTTTCTCGTAGGACTAAAAACTGCATGTGACTCAACTTTATTTAGGACTGGGAAACAAACGCTAGCTCGACTTCCAAGAAAAACACTCTGCTTTTGAGAAAAGAGCACTCTTCTACTCTACTGTGTTTCCTATGTGTTCCGAAAAGTGAGCTTGCTCAGAACAAAAAAACAGTGCTTCCTACACACACGGCCATATCTCGTTCAAGTCTGCTTAGGAACCTGACAAGAACAGTAGATCTTCTTCAGTCCAATACACTGTACTTGCTGGGAACAGACGTAAGTGCTATATGTCCTGTGTAGGGCAATGGCAGCGCAATAGTGACTCTGCTTTCCAGAAAACAACTCTTGCTCGTAGGACCAGAAACTGCATGTGATTCAACTCCATTTAGGACTGGGAAACAAATTCTAGCTCGCTTTACAAGAAACACACTCTGCTTTTGAGAAAAGAGCCCTCTTCTACTCTACTGTGTTTCGTATAGGGCCAGAACAGTGAGCTTGCTCAGAAAAAAGGAACTGTACTTCCTAAACACACGGGCCATATCTAGTTCAACTCTGCTTAGGAAACTGGGAAGAACAGTAGCTCCTCTTCAGTCCAATACACTGTACTTGCTGGGAACAGACGGGAAGGCTATTTGCAGTGTGTATGGCAATGGGAGCGCAATAGTGACTTTCCTTACCAGTAAACAACTCTTGCTCGTAGGACCAGAAACTGCATGTGATTCCACTCCATTTAGGACTGGGAAACAAACGCTAGCTCGCCTTACAAGAAACACACTCTGCTTTAGAGAAAAGAGCACTCTTCTACTCTACTGTGTTTCCTATGGGGTCCAAACAGTGAGCTTGTTCAGAACAAAAGAACTATGCTTCCTACACACACGGACCATATCTAGTTCAACTCTGCTGAGGAAACTGACAAGAACAGTAGCTCCTATTCAGTCCAATACACTGTACTTGCTGGGAAAAGACGCGAGTGCTATTTGTCTTGTGTAGGGCAATGGGAGCACAATAGTGACTTTCCTTACCAGAAAACAACTCTTGTCCATAGGACCAGAAACTGCATGTGATTCAACTCCATTTAGGACTAGGAAACAAACGCTAGCTCGCCTTACAAAAACACACTCTGCTTTTGAGAATAGAGCACTCTTCTACTCTACTGTGTTTCCTGTAGGGCCAGAACAGTGAGCTTGCTCAGAACAAAAGAACTGTGCTTCCTACACACGGGCCATATCTAGTTCCACTCTGCTTAGGAAACTGACAAGAACGGTAGCTCCTCTTCAGTCCGATACACTGTACTTGCTGGGAACAGACGCGAGAGCTATTTGCACTATGTATGGCAAGGGGAGCGCAATAGTGACTTTCCTTACCAGAAATCAACTCTTGCTCTTAAGACCAGAAACTGCATGTGATTCAACTCCATTTTGGACTAGGAAACAAGTGCTAGCCCGCCTTACATGAAACACACTCTGCTTTTGAGAAAAGAGCACTCTTCTACTCTACTGTGTTTCCTATGTGTTCCGAAAAGTGAGCTTGCTCAGAACAAAAGAACTGTGCTTCCTACACACAAGGCCATATCTAGTTCAAGTCTGCTTAGGAACCTGACAAGAACAGTAGATCCTCTTCAGTCCAATACACTGTACTTGCTGGGAACAGACGCCAGGGCTATTTGTCCTGTGTATGGCAATGGCAGCGCAATAGTGACTCTTCTTACCAGAAAACAACTCTTGCTCGTAGGACCAGAAACTGCATTTGATTCAACTCCATTTAGGACTGGGAAACAAATGCTAGCTCGCCTTACATGAAACACACTCTGCTTTTGAGAAAAGAGCACTCTTCTATTCTACTGTGTTTCCTATGGGGTCCGAAAAGAGAGCTTGCTCAGAACGAAAGAACTGTGCTTCCTACACACACGGGCCATATCTAGTTCAACTCTGCTTAGGAAACTGACAAGAACAGTAGCTCCTCTTCAGTCCAATACACTTTACTTGCAGGGAACAGACGCGAGTGGTATTTGCACTGTGTATGGCAATTGGAGCACAATAGTGACTCGTCTTACCAGAAAACAACTCTTGCTCGTAGGACAAAAAACTGCATGTGAATCAAGTCCATTTAGGACTGGGAAACAAACGCTATCTCGACTTACAAGAAACACAATCTGCTTTTGAGAAAAGAGCACTCTTCTACTCTACTGTGTTTTTTATGGGGTCCGAACAGTGAGCTTGCTCAGAAAAAAAGAACTGTGCTTCCTACACACACGGCCATATCTAGTTCAATTCTGCTTACGAACCTTACAAGAACAGTAGATCCTCTTCAGTCCAATACACTGTACTTGCTGGGAACAGACGCCAGTGCTATTTGTCCTGTGTATGGCAATGGCAGCGCAATAGTGACTCTTCTTACCAGAAAACAACTCTTGCTTGTAGGACCAGAAACTGCATGTGATTCAACTCCATTTAGGACTGGGAAACAAAAGCTGGCTCACCTTACAAGAAACACACTCTGCTTTAGAGAAAAGAGCACTCTTCTACTCTACTGTGTGTCCTATAGGGCCAGAACAGTGAGCTTGCTCAGAACATAATAACTGTGCTTCCTAAACACACGGGCCATATGTAGTTCAACTCTGCTTAGGAAACTGACAAGAACAGTAGCTCCTCTTCAGTCCGATTCACTGTACTTGCTGGGAACAGACGCGAGTGCTATTTGCACTGTGTATGGCAAAGGGAGCAAAATAGTGACTTTCCTTACCAGAAAACAACTCTTGCTCGTAGGACCAGAAACTGCATGTGATTCAACGCCATTTAGGACTGGGAAACAAATGCTAGCTCGCCTTACAAGAAACACTCTCTGCTTTTTAGAAAAGAGCACTCTTCTACTCTACTGTGTTTCCTATGGGTTCCAAACAGTGAGCTTGCTCAGAACAAAAGAAGTGTGTTTCCTACACACATGGACCATATCTAGTTCAACTCTGCTTAGGAAACTGACAAGAACAGTAGCTCCTTTTCAGTCCAATACACTGTACATGCTGGGAAGAGACGCGAGTGCTATTTGCACTGTGTATGGCATTTGGAGCACAATAGTGACTCTTCTTACCAGAAAACAACTCTTGCTCATAGGACCAAAAACTGCATGTGACTCAAATCCATTTAGGACTGGGAAACAAACGTGAGCTCGCCTTACAAGAAACACACTCTGCTTTATAGAAAAGAGCACTCTTCTACTCTACTGTGTTTCCTATAGGGCCAGAACATTGAGCTTGCTCAGAACATAATAACTGTTCTTCCTAAACACACGGGCCATATCTAGTTCAACTCTGCTTAGGAAACTGACAAGAACAGTAGGTCCTCTTCAGTCCGATACACTGTACTTGCTGGGAACAGACGCGAGTGCTATTTGCACTGTGTATGGCAAAGGGAGCGCAATAGTGACTTTCCTTACCAGAAAACAACTCTTGCTCATAGGACCAGAAACTGCATGTGATTCAACTCCATTTAGGACTGGGAAACAAACGATAGCTTGCCTTACAAAAAACACACTCTGCTTTTGATAAAAGAGCACTCTTCTACTCTACTGTGTTTCCTTTTGGGTCCGAACACTGAGCTTGCTCAGAACAAAAGAACTGTGCTTCCTACACACAAGGACCATATGTAGTTCAATTCTGCTTAGGAACCTGACAAGAACAGTAGATCCTCTTCAGTCCAATACACTGTAGTTGCTGTGAACAGATGCCATGCTATTTGTCCTGTGAATGGCAATGGCAGCGCAATGGTGAATCTTCTTACCAGAAAACAACTCTTGCTCATAGGACCAAAAACTGCATGTGACTCAAATCCATTTAAGACTGGGAAACAAACGCGAGCTCGCCTTACAAGAAACACACTCTGCTTTAGAGAAAAGAGCACTCTTCTACTCCACTGTGTTTCCTATGGGATCCAAACAGTGAGCTTGCTCAGAACAAAAGAACTGTGCTTCCTACACACACGGACCATATGTAGTTCAACTCTGCTTAGGAAACTGACAAGAACAGTAGCTCCTCTTCAGTCCGATACACTGTACTTGCTGGGAAGAGACGCGAGTGCTATTTGCACTGTGTATGGCAATGACAGCGCAATAGTGACTCTCCTTACCAGAAAACAACTCTTGCTCATAGGAACACAAACTGCATGTGATTCAACCCCATTTAGGACTGGGAAACAAATGCTAGCTTGCCTTACAAGAAACACTCTCTGCTTTTTAGAAAAGAGCACTCTTCTACTCTAATGTGTTTCCTATGGATTCCAAACAGTGATCTTGCTCAAAACAAAAGAACTGTGCTTCCTACACACATGGACCATATCTAGTTCAACTCTGCTTAGGAAACTGACAAGAACAGTAGCTCCTATTCAGTCCAATACACTGTACATGCTGGGAACAGACACGAGTGCTATTTGCACTGTGTATGGCATTTGGAGCACAATAGTGACTCTTCTTACCAGAAAACAACTCTTGCTCATAGGACCAAAAACTGCATGTGACTCAAATCCATTTAGGACTGGGAAACAAACGCGAGCTCGCCTTAAAAGAAACACACTCTGCTTTATAGAAAAGACCACTCTTCTACTCTACTGTGTTTCCTATAGGGCCAGAACAGTGAGCTTGCTCAGAACATAATAACTGTGCTTCCTAAACACACGGGCCATATTTAGTTCAACTCTGCTTAGGAAACTGACAAGAACAGTAGCTCCTCTTCAGTCCGATACACTGTACTTGCTGGGAACAGACGCGAGTGCTATTTGCACTGTGTATGGCAAAGGGAGCACAATAGTGACTTTCCTTACCAGAAAACAACTCTTGCTCATAGGACAAAAAACTGCATGGGATTCAACTCCATTTAGGACTGGGAAACAAACGATAGCTT
The DNA here is from genome assembly GCF_949786415.1 of Peromyscus eremicus. Taxonomy (NCBI): domain Eukaryota; kingdom Metazoa; phylum Chordata; class Mammalia; order Rodentia; family Cricetidae; genus Peromyscus; species Peromyscus eremicus. Next base: position 147,858 of record NW_026734610.1, on the reverse strand, counting down.
GCCTTACAAAAAACACACTCTGCTTTTGAGAAAAGAGCACTCTTCTACTCTATTGTGTTTCCTTTTGGGTCCGAACAGTGAGCTTGCTCAGAACAAAAGAAATGTGCTTCCTACACACACGGCCATATCTAGTTCAATTCTGCTTAGGAACCTGACAAGAACAGTAGATCCTCTTCAGTCCAATACACTGTAGTTGCTGCGAACAGATGCCAGTGCTATTTGTCCTGTGTATGGAAATGGCAGCGCAATAGTGAATCTACTTACCAGAAAACAACTCTTGCTTGTAGTACCAGAAACTGCATGTGATTCAACTCCATTTAGGACTGGGAAACAAACGCTAGCTTGCCTTACAAGAAACACACTCTGCTTTTGAGAAAAGAGCACTCTTCTACTCTAACTGTGTTTCCTATAGGGCCAGAACAGTGAGCTTGCTCAGAACATAAGAACGGTGCTTCCTACACACACGGGCCATATCTAGTTCAACTCTGCTTAGGAAACTGACAAGAACAGTAGCTCCTCTTCAGTCCGATACACTGTACTTGTTGGGAACAGACGCGAGTGCTATTTGCACTGTGTATGGCAATGGGAGCACAATAGTGACTTTCCTTACCAGAAAAAAACTCTTGCTCGTAGGACCAGAAACTGCATGTGATTCAACTCCATTTAGGACTGGGAAACAAATGCTAGCTCGGATTACAAGAAACACACTCTGCTTTTGAGAAAAGAGCACTCTTCTACTCTACTGTGTTTCCTATGGGGTCCGAACAGTGAGCTTGCTCAGAACAAAAGAACTGTGCTTTCTACACACACGGGCCATATCTAGTTCAACTCTGCTTAGGAAACAAACATGAACAGTAGCTCCTCTTCAGTCCGATACACTGTACTTGTGGGGAACAGACGGGAGTGCTATTTGCACTTTGTATGGCATTGGAGCACAATAGTGACTCGTCTTACCAGAAAACAACTCTTGCTCATAGGACAAAAAACTGCATGTGACTCAACTCCATTTAGGACTGGGAAACAAACGCTAGCTCGACTTCCAAGAAACACACTCTGCTTTTGAGAAAAGAGCACTCTTCTACTCTACTGTGTTTCCTATGGGGTCAGAACAGTGAACTTGCTCAGAACAAAAGAACTGTGCTTCCTACACACACGGCCATATCTAGTTCAATTCTGCTTAGGAACGTGACAAGAACAGTAGATCCTCTTCAGTCCAATACACTGTACTTGCTGGGAACAGACGCCAGTGCTATTTGTCCTGTGTATGGCAATGGCAGCGCAATAGTGACTCTTCTTACCAGTAAAAAACTCTTGCTTGTAGGACCAGAAACTGCATGTGATTCAACTCCATTTAGGACTGGGAAACAAAAGCTGGCTCACCTTACAAGAAACACACTCTGCTTTAGAGAAAAGAGCACACTTCTACTCTACTGTGTTTCCTATAGGGCCAGAACAGTGAGCTTGCTCAGAACAAAAGAACTGTGCTTCCTACACACGGGCCATATCTAGTTCAACTCTGCTTAGGAACCTGACAAGAACAGTAGCTCCTCTTCAGTCCGATACACTGTACTTGCTGGGAACAGACGCGAGTGCTATTTGCACTGTGTATGTTAATGGGAGCGCAATAGTGACTTTCCTTACCAGAAAACAACTCTTGCTCGTAAGACCAGAAACTGCATGAGATTCAACTCCATTTAGGACTGGGAAAGAAATGCTAGCTCGCATTACATGAAACACACTCTGCTTTTGAGAAAAGAGCACTCTTCTACTCTACTGTGTTTCCTATAGGGTCCGAACAGTGAGCTTGCTCAGAACAAAAGAACTGTGCTTTGTACACACACGGGCCATATCTAGTTCAACTCTGCTTAGGAAACAAACAAGAACAGTAGCTCCTCTTCAGTCTGATACACTGTACTTGTGGGGAACAGACGCGAGTGCTATTTGCACTGTGTATGGCATTGGAGCACAATAGTGTCTCGTCTTACCAGAAAACAACTCTTGCTCGTAGGACAAAAAACTGCATGTGATTCAACTCCATTTAGGACTGGGAAACAAACGCTAGCTCGACTTACAAGAAACACACTCTGCTTTTGAGAAAAGAGCACTCTTCTACTCTACTGTGTTTCCTAAGGTGTCCGAACAGTGAGCTTGCTCAGAAAAAAAGAACTGTGTTTCCTGCACACACGGCCATATCTAGTTCAATTCTGCTTAGGAACCTGACAAGAACAGTAGCTCCTCTTCAGTCAGATACACTGTACTTGCTGGGAACAGACGCCAGTGCTATTTGTCCTGTGTATGGCAATGGCAGCGCAATAGTGACTCTTCTTACCAGAAAACAAATCTTGCTTGTAGGACCAGAAACTGCATGTGATTCCACTCCATTTAGGACTGGAAAACAAACTCTAGCTCGCTTTACAAGAAACACACTCTGCTTTTGAGAAAAGAGCACTCTTCTACTCTTCTGTGTTTCCTATAGGGCCAGAACAGTGAGCTTGCTCAAAAAAAAAAGAACTGTACTTCCTACACACACGGGCCATATCTAGTTCAACTCTGCTTAGAAAACTGAGAAGAACAGTAGGTCCTTTTCAGTCCAATACACTGTACTTGCTGGGAACAGACGGGAGGGCTATTTGCACTGTGTATGGCAATGGGAGCGCAATAGTGACTTTCCTTACCAGAAAACAACTCCTGTTCGTAGGACCAGAAACTGCATGTGATTCCACTCCATTTAGGACTGGGAAACAAACGCTAGCTCGCCTTACAAGAAACACATTCTGCTTTAGAGAAAAGAGCACTCTTCTACTCTACTGTGTTTCCTATGGTGTCCGCACAGTGAGCTTGCTCAGAACAAAAGAACTGTGCTTCCTACACGCACGGACCATATCTAGTTCCATTCTGCTTAGTAATCTGACAAGAACAGTAGCTCCTATTCAGTCCAATACACTGTACTTGCTGAGAAAAGTCGCGAGTGCTATTTGCCTTGTAAAGGGCAATGGGAGCGCAATAGTGACTTTCCTTACCAGAAAACAACTCTTGTTCATAGGACCAGAAACTTCATGTGATTCAACTCCATTTAGGACTAGGAAACAAACGCTAGCTCGCCTTACAAAAACACACTCTGCTTTTGAGAAAAGAGCACTCTTCTACTCAACTGTGTTTCTTATGTGTTCCGAAAAGTGAGCTTGCTCAGAACAAAAGAACTGTGCTTCCTACACACACAGCCATATCTAGTTCAATTCTGCTTAGGAACCTGACAAAAAGAGTAGATCCTCTTCAGTCCAATGCACTGTCCTTGCTGGGAACAGACGCCAGTGCTATTTGTCCTGTGTATGGCAATGGCAGCACAATAGTGACTCTTCTTACCAGAAAACAACTCTTGCTCATAGGATCAGAAACTGCAAGTGATTTCACTCCATTTAGGACTGGGAAACAAACTCTAGCTCGCTTTACAAGAAACACACTCTGCTTTTGAGAAAAGAGCACTCTTCTACTCTACTGTGTTTCCTATAGGGCCAGAATAGTGAGCTTGCTCAGAACAAAAGAACTGTGCTTCCTACACACGGGCCATAACTAGTTCAACTCTGCTTAGGAAACTGACAAGAACAGTAGCTCCTCTTCAGTCCGATACACTGTACTTGCTGGGAACAGACGCGAGTGCTATTTGCACTGTGTATGGCAATTGGAGCACAATAGTGACTTGACTTACCATAAAACAACTCTTGCTCGTAGGACAAAACACTGTATGTGACTAAACTCCATTTAGGACTGGGAAAGAAATGCTAGCTCGACTTCGAAGAAACACACTCTGCTTTTGAGAGAAGAGCACTCTTCTACTCTACTGTGTTTCCTATGTGTTCCGAAAAGTGAGCTTGCTCAGAACAAAAGAACTGTGCTTCCTACACACACGGCCATATCTAGTTCAATTCTGCTTAGGTACCTGACAAGAACAGTAGATCCTCTTCAGTCCAATACACTGTACTTGCTGGGAACAGACGCCAGTGCTTTTTGTCCTATGTATGGCAATGGCAGCGCAATAGTGACTCTTCTTACCAGAAAACAACTCTTGCTCGTAGGACTAGAAACTGCATGTGATTCAACTCCATTTAGGACTGGGAAACAAACGCTAGCTCGCCTTACAAGAAACACACTCTGCTTTAGAGAAAAGCACACTCTTCTACTCTACTGTGTTTAATATATGGCCAGAATAGTGAGCTTGCTCAGAACAAAAGAACTGTGCTTCCTACGCATGGGCCATATCTAGTTCAACTCTGCTTAGGAAACTGACAAGAACAGTAGCTCTTCTTCAGTCCGATACACTGTACTTGCTGGGAACAGACGCGAGTGCTATTTGCACTGTGTATGGCAATGGGAGCGCAATAGTGACTTTCCTTACCAGAAAACAACTCTTGCTCGTAAGACCAGAAACTTCATGTGATTCAACTCCATTTAGGACTGGGAAACAAATGCTAGCTCGCCTTACATGAAACACACTCTGCTTTTGAGAAAAGAGCACTCTTCTACTCTACTGTGTTTCCTATGGGGTCCGAACAGTGAGCTTGCTCAGAACAAAAGAACTGTGCTTCCTACACACACGGGCCATATCTAGTTCAACTCTGCTTAGGAAACTGACAAGAACAGTAGCTCCTCTTCCGTCCAATTCACTGTACTTGCGGGGAACAGACGCGAGTGCTCTTTGCACTGGGTAGGGCAATTGGAGCACAATAGTGACTTGTCTTACCAGAAAACAACTCTTGCTTGTAGGACAAAAAACTGCATGTGACTCAACTCCATTTAGGACTGGGGAACAAACTCTAGCTCGCTTTACAAAAAAGACACTCTGTTTTGAGAAAAGAGCACTCTTCTACTCTACTTTGTTTCCTATAGGGCCAGAACAGTGAGCTTGCTCAGGAAAAAAGAGCTGTACTTCCTACACACACAGGCCATATCTAGTACAACTCTGCTTAGGAAACTGACAAGAACAGTAGCTGGTTTTCAGTCCAATACACTGTACTTGCTGGGAACAGACAGGAGGGCTATTTGCACTGTGTATGGCAATAGGAGCGCAATAGTGACTTTCCATACCAGAAAACAACTCTTGATCATAGGACCAGAAACTGCATGTGATTCAACTCCATTTAGGACTGGGAAACAAATGCTAGCTCCCCTTACATGAAACACACTCTGCTTTTGAGAAAAGAGCACTCTTCTACTCTACTGTGTTTCCTATGGGGTCCGAACAGTGAGCTTGCTCAGAACAAAAGAACTGTGCTTCCTACACACACGGCCATATCTAGTTCAACTCTGCTTAGGAAACTGACAAGAACAGTAGCTCCTCTTCCGTCCAATACACTGTACTTGCGGGGAACAGACGCGAGTGCTATTTGCACTGTGTATGGCAATTGGAGAACAATAGTGACTTGTCTTACCAGAAAACAACTTTTGCTCATAGGACAAAAAACTGCATGTGACTCAACTCCATTTAGGACTGGGAAACAAACGCTAGCTCGCCTTACAAGAAACACACTCTGCTTTTGAGAAAAGAGCACTCTTCTACTCTACTGTGTTTCCTATGTGTTCCAAACAGTGAGCTTGCTCAGAACAAAAAAACTGTGCTTCCTACACACACGGCCATATCTAGTTCAACTCTGCTTAGGAAACTGACAAGAACACTAGATCCTCTTCAGTCCAATACACTGTACTTGCTGGGAACAGACGCCAGTGCTATTTGTCCTGTGTATGGCAATGGCAGCGCAATAGTGACTCTTCTTACCAGAAAACAAATCTTGCTCGTAGGACCAGAAACTGCATGTGATTCCACTCCATTTAGGACTGGGAAACAAACGCTAGCTCGCCTTACAAGAAACACATTCTGCTTTAGAGAAAAGAGCACTCTTCTACTCTACTGTGTTTCCTAAGGGGTCCAAACAGTGAGCTTGCTCAGAACAAAAGAACTGTGCTTCCTACACATGGGCCATATCTAGTTCAACTCTGCTTAGGAAACTGACAAGAACAGTAGCTCCTCTTCAGTCCGATACACTGTACTTGCTGGGAACAGACGTGAGAGCTATGTGCACTATGTATGGCAAGGGGAGCACAATAGTGACTTTCCTTACCAGAAAACAGCTCTTGCTCTTAGGACCAGAAACTGCATGTGATTCAATTCCATTTAGGACTGGGAAACAAACGCTAGCTCGCCTTACAAGAAACACACTCTGCTTTAGAGAAAAGAGCACTCTTCTACTCTACTGTGTTTCAAATGTTGTCCGAACAGTGAGCTTGCTCAGAACAAAAGAATTGTGCTTCCTACACACACGGGCCGTATCTAGTTCAACTCTGCTTAGGAAAATGACAAGAACACTAGATCCTCTTCAGTCCAATACACTGTACTTGCTGGGAACAGGCGCCAGTGCTATTTATCCTGTGTATGGCAGTTGCAGCGCAATAGTGACTCTTCTTACCAGAAAACAACTCTTGATCGTAGGACCAGAAACTGCATGTGATTCAACTCCATTTAGGACTGGGAAACAAAAGCTAGCTCACCTTACAAGAAACACACTCTGCTTTTGAGAAAAGAGCACTCTTCTACTCTACTGTGTTTCCTATAGGGCCAGAATAGTGAGCTTGCTCAGAACAAAAGAACTGTGTTTCCTACACACGGGCCATATCTAGTTCAACTCTGCTTAGGAAACTGACAAGAACAGTAGCTCCTCTTCAGTCCGATACACTGTACTTGCTGGGAACAGACGCGAGTGCTATTTGCACTGTTTGTGGCAATGGGAGCGCAATAGTGACTTTCCTTACCAGAAAACAACTCTTGCTCGTAAGACCAGAAACTGCATGTGATTCAACTCCATTTAGGACTGGGAAACAAATGCTAGCTCGCCTTACATGAAACACACTCTGCTTTTGAGAAAAGAGCACTCTTCTACCTTACTGTGTTTCCTATGGGGTCCGAACAGTGAGCTTGCTCAGAACAAAAGAACTGTGCTTCCTACACACACGGCCATATCTAGTTCAACTGTGCTTAGGAAACTGACAAGAACAGTAGCTCCTCTTCCGTCCAATACACTGTACTTGCGGGGAACAGACGCGAGTGCTATTTGCACTGTGTATGGCAATTGGAGCACAATAGACTCGTCTTTCCAGAAAACAACTCTTGCTCGTAGGACAAAAAACTGCATGTGACTCAACTCCATTTAGGACTGGGAAACAAACGCTAGCTCGCCTTACAAGAAACACACTCTGCCTTTGAGAAAAGAGCACTCTTCTAATGTACTGTGTTTCCTATAGGGCGAGAACAGTGAGCTTGCTCAGAACAAAGAACTGTGCTTCCTACACACGGCCATATCTAGTTCAATTCTGCTTAGGAACCTGACAAGGACAGTAGATCCTCTTCAGTCCAGTACACTGTAATTGCTGGGAACAGACACCAGTGCTGTTTGTCCTGTGTATGGCAATGGCAGCGCAACAGTGACTCTTCATACCAGAAAACAACTCTTGCTCGTATGATGAGAAACTGCATGTGATTCAACACCATTTAGGACTGGGAAACAAAAGCTAGCTCACCTTACAAGAAACACACTCTGCTTTAGAGAAAAGCGCACTCTTCTACTCTACTGTGTTTAATATATGGCCAGAATAGTGAGCTTGCTCAGAACAAAAGAACTGTGCTTCCTACACATGGGCCATATCTAGTTCAACTCTGCTTAGGAAACTGACAAGAACAGTAGCTCCTCTTCAGTCCGATACACTGTACTTGCTGGGAACAGACGCGAGTGCTACTTGCACTGTGTATGGCAATGGGAGCGCAATAGTGACTTTCCTTACCAGAAAACAACTCTTGCTCGTAAGACCAGAAACTTCATGTGATTCAACTCCATTTAGGACTGGGAAACAAATGCTAGCTCGCCTTACATGAAACACACTCTGCTTTTGAGAAAAGAGCACTCTTCTACTCTACTGTGTTTCCTCTGGGGTCCGAACAGTGAGCTTGCTCAGAACAAATGAACTGTGCTTCCTACACACACGGGCCATATCTAGTTCAACTCTGCTTAGGAAACTGACAAGAACAGTAGCTCCTCTTCCGTCCAATACACTGTACTTGCGGGGAACAGACAAGAGTGCTCTTTGCACAGGGTAGGGCAATTGGAGCACAATAGTGACTTGTCTTACCAGAAAACAACTCTTGCTTGTAGGACAAAAAACTGCATGTGACTCAACTCCATTTAGTTCTGGGGAACAAACTCTAGCTCGCTTTACAAAAAAGACACTCTGCTTTTGAGAAAAGAGCACTCTTCTACTCTACTTTGTTTCCTATAGCGCCAGAACAGTGAGCTTGCTCAGAAAAAAAGAACTGTACTTCCTACACACACGGACCATATCTAGTACAACTCTGCTTAGGAAACTGACAAGAACAGTAGCTCGTTTTCAGTCCAATACACTGTACTTGCTGGGAACAGACGGGAGTGCTATTTGCACTGTGTATGGCAATGGGAGCGCAATAGTGACTTTCCTTTCCTGAAAACAACTCTTGATCGTAGGACCAGAAACTGCATGTGATTCAACTCCATTTAGGACTGGGAAACAAATGCTAGCTCCCCTTACATGAAACACACTCTGCTTTTGAGAAAAGAGCACTCTACTACTCTACTGTGCTTCCTATGGGGTCCGAAAAGTGAGCTTGCTCAGAACAAAAGAACTGTGCTTCCTACACACACGGGCCATATCTAGTTCAACTCTGCTTAGGATCTGACAAGAACAGTAGATCCTCTTCAGTCCAATACACTGTACTTGCGGGGAACAGACGCGAGTGCTATTTGCACTGTATATGGCAATTGGAGCACAATAGTGACTCGTCTTACCAGAAAACAACTCTTGCTCGTAGGACAAAAAACTCCATGTGACTCAACTTCATTCAGGACTGGGAAACAAATGCTAGCTCGCCTTACAAGAAACACACTCTGCTTTTGAGAAAAGAGCACTCTTCTACTCTACTGTGTTTCCTATGGGGTCCGAACAGTGAGCTTGCTCAGAACAAAAGAACTGTGCTTCCTACACACGGCCATATCTAGTTCAATTCTGCTTAGTAACCTGAAAAGAACAGTAGCTCCTCTTCAGTCCCATACACTGTACTTGCTGGGAACAGACGCGAGTGCTATTTGCAGTGTGTATGGCAATGTGAGCGCAATAGTGACTTTACTTACCAGAAAACAACTCTTGCTCGTAAGACTAGAAACTGCATGTGATTCAACTCCAATTAGGACTGGAAAACAAACGCTAGCTCGACTTCCAAGAAACACACTCTGCTTTTGATAAAAGAGCACTCTTCTACTCTACTGTGTTTCCTATGTGTTCCGAACAGTGAGTTTGCTCAGAACAAAAAAACTGTGCTTCCTACTCACACGGCCATATCTAGTTCAAGTCTGCTTAGGAACCTGACAAGAACAGTAGATCCTCTTCAGTCCAATACACTGTACTTGCTGAGAACAGACGCCAGTGCTATTTGTCCTGTGTATGGCAATGGCAGCTCAATAGTGATTCTTCTTACGAGAAAACAACTCTTGCTCGTAGGACCAGAAACTGCATGTGATTCCACTCCATTTAAAACTGAGAAACAAACTCTAGCTCGCTTTACAAGAAACACACTCTGCTTTTGAGAAAAGAGCACTCTTCTACTCTACTGTGTTTCCTATAGGGCCCGAACAGTGAGCTTGCTCAGAACAAAAAAACTGTGCTTCCTACACACGGGCCATAACTAGTTCAACTCTGCTTAGGAAACTGACAAGAACAGTAGCTCCTCTTCAGTCCGATACACTGTACTTGCTGGGAACAGACGCGAGTGCTATTTGCACTGTGTATGGCAATGGGAGCGCAATAGTGACTTTCCTTACCAGAAAACAACTCTTGCTCCTAGGACCAGAAACTGCATGTGATTCAACTCCATTTAGGACTGGGAAACAAATGCTAGCTCGCCTTACATGAAACACACTCTGCTTTTGAGAAAAGAGCACTCTTCTACTCTACTGTGCTTCCTATGGGGTCCGAACAGTGAACTTGCTCAGAACAAAAGAACTGTGCTTCCTACTCACACGGCCATATCTAGTTCAATTCTGCTTAGGAACCTGACAAGAACAGCAGATCCTCTTCAGTCCAATACACTGTACTTGCTGGGAACAGACGCCAGTGCTATTTGTCCTGTGTATGGCAATGGCAGCGCAATAGTGACTCTTCTTACCAGAAAACAACTCTTGCTTGTAGGACCAGAAACTGCATGTGATTCAACTCCATTTAGGACTGGGAAACAAAAGCTAGCTCACCTTGCAAGAAACACACTCTGCTTTAGAGAAAAGAGCACACTTCTACTCTACTGTGTTTCCTATGGGGTCTGATCAGTGAGCTTGCTCAGAACAAAAGAACTGTGCTTCCTACACACGGGCCATATCTCGTTCAACTCTGCTTAGGAAACTGACAAGAACAGTAGCTCCTCTTCAGTCCGATACACTGTACTTGCTGGGAACAGACGCGAGTGCTATTTGCACTGTGTGTGGCAATGGGAGCGCAATAGTGACTTTCCTTACCAGAAAACAACTCTTGCTCGTAAGTCCAGAAACTGCATGTGATTCAACTCCATTTAGGACTGGGAAACAAACTCTAGCTCGCCTTACATGAAACACACTCTGCTTTTGAGAAAAGAGCACTCTTCTACTCTACTGTGTTTCCTATGGGTTCCAAACAGTGAGCTTGCTCAGAACAAAAGAACTGTGCTTCCTACACACACGGGCCATATCTAGTTCAACTCTCCTTAGGAAACTGACAAGAACAGTAGCTCCTCTTCCGTCCAATACACTGTACTTGCGGGGAACAGACGCGAGTGCTATTTGCACTGTGTATGGCAATGGGAGCACAATAGTGACTTGTCTTACCAGAAAACAACTCTTGCTCTTAGGAAAAAAACTGCATGTGACTCAACTCCATTTAGGACTGGGAAACAAACGTTAGCTCGCCTTACAAGGAACAAACTCTGCCTTTGAGAAAAGAGCACTCTTCTACTCTACTGTGTTTCCTATGTGTTCCGAACAGTGAGCATGCTCAGAACAAAAAAACTGTGCTTCCTACACACACGGCCATATCTAGTTCAAGTCTGCTTAGGATCCTGACAAGAACAGTAGATCCTCTTCAGTCCAATACACTGTACTTGATGGGAATAGACGCCAGTGCTATTTGTCCTGTGTATGGCAATTGGAGAACAATAGTGACTTGTCTTACCAGAAAACAACTCTTGCTCGTAGGACAAAAAACTGCATGTGACTCAACTCCATTTAGGACTGGGAAACAAACGCTAGCTCGACTTCCAAGAAACACACTCTGCTTTTGATAAAAGAACACTCTTCTACTCTACCTTGTTTCCTATAGGGCCAGAACAGTGAGCTTGCTCAGAACAAAAAAACTGTGCTTCCTACTCACACGGCCATATCTAGTTCAAGTCTGCTTAGGAACCTGACAAGTACAGTAGATCCTCTTCAGTTCAATACACTGTACTTGCTGGGAACAGACGCCAGTGCTATTTGTCCTGAGTATGGCAATGGCAGTGCAATAGTTACTCTTTTTAACAGAAAACAACTCTTGCTCTTAGGACCAGAAACTTCATGTGATTCAACTCCATTTATGACTGGGAAACAAACTCTAGCTCGCTTTACAAGAAACACACTCTGCTTTAGAGAAAAGAGCACTCTTCTACTCTACTGTGTTTCCTATAAGGCCAGAACAGTGAGCTTGCTCAGAAAAAAAGAACTGTGCTTCCTACACACGGGCCATAACTAGTTCAACTTTGCTTAGGAAACTGACAAGAACAGTAGCTCCTCTTCAATCCAGTACACTGTACTTGCTGGGAACAGACGCGAGTGCTATTTGCACTGTGTATGGCAATGGGAGCGCAATAGTGACTTTTCTTACCAGAAAACAACTCTTGCTCGTAAGACCAGAAACTGCATGTGATTCAACTCCATTTAGGACTGGGAAACAAATGCTAGCTCGCCTTACATGAAACACACTCTGCTTTTGAGAAAAGAACACTCTTCTAATCTATTGTGCTTCCTATGGGGTCCGAACAGTGAGCTTGCTCAGAACAAAAGAACTGTGCTTCCTACACACGGGCCATATCTAGTTCAACTCTGCTTAGGAAACTGACAAGAACAGTAGATCTTCTTCAGTCCAATACACTGTACTTGCGGGGAACAGACGCGAGTGTTATTTGCACTGTGTATGGCAATTAAAGCACAATAGTGACGCGTCTTACCAGAAAACAATTCTTGCTCGTAGGACAAAAAACTGCATGTGACACAACTCCATTTAGGACTGGGAAACAAACACTAGCTCGCCTTACAAGAAAAACACTCTGCTTTTGAGAAAAGAGCACTCTTCTACTATACTGTGTTTCCTATAGGGCCAGAACAGTGAGCTTGCTCAGAACAAAAGAACTGACTTCCTACACACGGGCCATATCTAGTTCAAGTCTGCTTAGGAACCTGACAAGAACAGTAGCTCCTCTTCTGTCCGATACACTGTACTAGCTGGGAACAAACGCGAGTGCTATTTGCACTGTGTATGGCAATGGGAGCACAATAGTTACTTTCCTTACCAGAAAACAAGTCTTGCTCGTAGGACAAAAAATTGCATGTGACTCAACTCCATTTAGGACTGGGAAACAAACGCTAGCTCGACTTCCAAGAAACACACTTTGCTTTTGAGAAAAGAGCACTCTTCTACTCTACTGTGTTTCCTATATGTTCTGAACAGTGAGCTTGATCAGAAAAAAAAAACTGTGCTTCCTACTCACACGGCCATATCTAGTTCAATTCTGCTTAGGAACCTGACAAGAACAGTAGATCCTCTTCAGTTCAATACACTGTACTTGCTGGGAAGAGACGCCAGTGCTATTTGTCCTGTGTATGGCAATGGCAGTGCAATAGTGACTCTTCTTAACAGAAAACAACTCTTGCTCATAGGACCAGAAACTGCATGTGATTCAACTCCATTTAGGACGGGGAAACAAATTCTAGCTCGCTTTACAAGAAACACACTCTGCTTTTGAGAAAAGAGCGCTCTTCTACTCTACTGTGTTTCCTATGTGTTCCGAACAGTGAGCTTGCTCAGAACAAAAAAAGTGTGCTTCCTACACACACGGCCATATCTAGTTCAAGTCTGCTTAGGAACCTGACAAGAACAGTAGATCCTCTTCAGTTCAATACACTGTACTTGCTGGGAACAGACGCCAGTGCAATTTGTCCTGAGTATGGCAATGGCAGCGCAATAGTTACTCTTTTTAACAGAAAACAACTCGTGCTCTTAGGACCAGAAACTTCATGTGATTCAACTCCATTTAGAACTGGGAAACAAACTCTAGCTCGCTTTACAAGAAACACACTCTGCTTTTCAAAAAAGAGCACTCTTCTACTCTACTGTTTTTCCTATAAGGCCAGAACAGTGAGCTTGCTCAGAAAAAAAGAACTGTGCTTCCTACACACGGGCCATAACTAGTTCAACTTTGCTTAGGAAACAGACAAGAACAGTAGCTCCTCTTCAGTCCAGTACACTGTACTTGCTGGGAACAGACGCGAGTGCTATTTGCACTGAGTATGGCAATGGGAGTGCAATAGTGGCTTTCCTTACCAGAAAACAACTCTTGATCGTAGGACCAGAAACTGCATGTGATTCAACTCCATTTAGGACTGGGAAACAAATGCTAGCTCGCCTTACATGAAACACACTCTGCTTTTGAGAAAAGAGCACTCTTCTACTCTACTGTGTTTCCTATAGGGCCAGAACAGTGAGCTTGCTCAGAACAAAAGAACTGTACTTCCTACACACGGGCCATATCTAGTTCAACTCTGCTTATGAAACTGACAAGAACAGTAGCTCCTCTTCAGTCCGATACACGGTACTTGCTGGGAACAGACGCGAGTGCTATTTGCACTGTGTATGGCAATGGGAGCACAATAGTGACTTTCCTTACCAGAAAACAAGTCTTGCTCGTAGGACAAAAAATTTCATGTGACTCAACTCCATTTAGCACTGGGAAACAAACGCTAGCTCAACTTCCAAGAAACACACTTTGCTTTTGAGAAAAGAGCACTCTTCTACTCTACTGTGTTTCCTATATGTTCCGAACAGTGAGCTTACTCAGAAAAAAAAAAAACTGTGCTTCCTACACACGGCCATATCTAGTTCAAGTCTGCTTAGGAACCTAACAAGAACAGTAGATCCTCTTCAGTTCAATACACTGTACTTGCTGAGAACAGAAGCCAGTGCTATTTGTCCTGTGTATGGCAATGGCAGCGCAATAATGACTCTTCTAAACAGAAAACAACTCTTGCTCGTAGGACCAGAAACTGCATGTGATTCCACTCCATTTAGGACTGGGAAACAAATTCTAGCTCGCTTTACAAGAAACACACTCTGCTTTAGAGAAAAGAGCACTCTTCTACTCTACTGTGTTTCCAATAGGGCCAGAACAGTGAGCTTGCTCAGAAAAAAAGAACTGTGCTTCCTACACACACGGGCCATATCTAGTTCAACTCTGCTTAGAAAACAGAGAACAACAGTAGCTTCTTTTCAATCCAATACACTGTACTTGCTGGGAACAGACGGGAAGGCTATTTGCACTGTGTATGGCAATGGGAGCGCAATAGTGACTTTTCTTACCAGAAAACAACTCTTGCTCGTAGGACCAGAAACTGCATGTGACTCCACTCCATTTACGACTGGGAATCAAACGGTAGCTCGCCTTACAAGAAACACACTCTGCTTTAGAGAAAAGAGCACTCTTCTTCTCTACTGTGTTTCCTATGGGGTCCAAACAGTGAGCTTGCTCAGAACAAAAGAACTGTGCTTCCTACACACATGGGCCATATCTATTTCAACTCTGCTTAGGAAACTGACAAGAACAGTAGCTCCTCTTCCGTCCAATACACTGTACTTGGGGGAACAGACGCGAGTGCTATTTGCACTGTGTATGGCAATGGGAGCACAATAGTGACTGGTCTTACCAGAAAACAACTCTTGCTCATAGGACAAAAAACTTCATGTGACTCAACTCCATTTAGGACTGGAAAACAAACGCTAGCTCGCCTTACAAGAAACACACTCTGCTTTTGAGAAAAGAGCACTCTTCTACTCTACTGTGTTTCCTCTGGGGTCCGAACAGTGAGCTTGCTCAGAACAAAAGAACTGTGCTTCCTACACACACGGCCATACCTAGTTCAATTCTGCTTCGGAACCTGACAAGAACAGTAGATCCTCTACAGTCCAATACACTGTACTTGCTGGGAACAGACACCAGGGCTATTAGTCCTGTGTATGGCAATGGGAGCGCAATAGTGACTCTTCTTACCAGAAAACAACTCTTGCTCGTAGGACCAGAAACTGCATGTGATTCAACTCCATTTAGGACTGGGAAACAAATGCTAGCTCGCCTTACATGAAACACACTCTGCTTTATGGAAAAGAGCACTCTTCTACTCTAGTCTGTTTCCTATGGGTTCCAAACAGTGAGCTTGCTCAGAACAAAAGAACTGTGCTTCCTACACACACGGGCCATATCTAGTTCAACTCTCCTTAGGAAACTGACAAGAACAGTAGCTCCTCTTCCGTCCAATACACTGTACTTGCGGGGATCAGACGCGAGTGCTATTTGCACTGTGTTTGGCAATTGGAGCACAATAGTGACTTGTCTTACCAGAAAACAACTCTTGCTCGTAGGACAAAAAACTGCATGTGACTCAACTACATTTAGACTGGGAAAGAAAGGCTAGCTCGACTTCCAAGAAACACACTCTGCTTTTGAGAAAAGAGCACTCTTCTACTCTACTGTGTTTCCTATGGGGTCCAAACAGTGAGCTTGCTCAGAACAAAAGAACTGTGCTTCCTACACTCACGGACCATATCTAGTTCAACTCTGCTTAGTAAACTGACAAGAACAGTAGCTCCTATTCTGTCCAATACACTGTACTTGCTGGGAAACGACGCGAGTGCTATTTGCCTTGTGAGGGGAAATGGGAGCGCAATAGTAACTTTCATTACCACAAAACAACTCTTGTTCATATGACCAGATACTGCATGTGATTCAACTCCATGTAGGACTAGAAAACAAACGCTAGCTTGCCTTACAAAAACACACTCTGCTTTTGAGAAAAGAGCACTCTTCTACTCTACTGTGTTTCCTATGTGTTCCTAAAAGTGAGCTTGCTCAGAACAAGAAAACTGTGCTTCCTACACACGGGCCATATCTAGTTCAACTCTGCTTTGGAAACTGACAAGAACAGTAGCTCCTCTTCAGTCCGATACACTGTACTTGCTGGGAAGAGACGCGAGTGCTATTTGCACTGTGTATGGCAATGGGAGCGCAATAGTGACTTTCCTTACCTGAAAACATCTCTTGCTTGTAAGACCAGAAACTGCATGTGATTCAACTCCATTTAGGACTGGGAAACAAACTCTAGCTCGCCTTACATGAAACACACTCTGCTTTTGAGAAAAGAGCACTCTTCTACTCTACTCTGTTTCCTATGGGGTCCGAACAGTGAGCTTGCTCAGAAAAAAAGAACTGTGCTTCCTACACACACGGGCCATATCTAGTTCAACTGTGCTTAGGAAACTGACAAGAACAGTAGCTCCTCTTCCGTCCAATACACTGTACTTGCGGGGAACAGACGCGAGTGCTATTTGCATTGTGTATGGCAATTGGAGAACAATAGTGACTTGTCTTACCAGAAAACAACTTTTGCTCATAGGACAAAAAACTGCATGTGACTCAACTCCATTTAGGACTGGGAAACAAACGCTAGCTCGCCTTACAAGAAACACACTCTGCTTTTGATAAAAGAGCACTCTTCTACTCTACTTTGTTTCCTATAGGGCCAGATCAGTGAGCTTGCTCAGAATAAAAAAACTGTGCTTTCTATGCACACGGCCATATCTAGTTCAAGTCTGCTTAGGAACCTGACAAGTACAGTAGATCCTCTTCAGTTCAATACACTGTACTTGCTGGGAACAGACCCTAGTGCTATTTGTCCTGTGTATGGCAATGGCAGCGCCATAGTTACTCTTCTTACCAGAAAACAACTCTTGCTCTTAGGACCAGAAACTTCATGTGATTCAACTCCATTTAGGACTGGGAAACAAACTCTAGCTCGCTTTACAAGAAACACACTCTGCTTTTGGGAAAAGAGCACTCTTCTACTCTACTGTGTTTCCTATAAGGCCAGAACAGTGAGCTTGCTCAGAAAAAAAGAACTGTGCTTCCTACACACGGGCCATAACTAGTTCAACTTTGCTTGGAAACTGACAAGAACAGTAGCTCCTCTTAAGTCCGACACACTGTACTTGCTGGGAACAGACGCGAGTGCTATTTTCACTGTGTATGGCAATGGGAGCGCAATAGTGACTTTCCTTACCAGAAAACAACTCTTGATCGTAGGACCAGAAACTGCATGTGATTCAACTCTGCTTAGGACTGGGAAACAAATGCTAGCTCGCCTTACATGAAACACACTCTGCTTTTGAGAAAAGAGCACTCTTCTAATCTACTGTGCTTCCTATGGGGTCCGAACAGTGAGCTTACTCAGACAAAAGAACTGTGCTTCCTACACACATGGGCCATATCTCGTTCAACTCTGCTTAGGAAACTGACAAGAACAGTAGATCTTCTTCAGTCCAATACACTGTACTTGCGGGGAACAGACGCCAGTGCTATTTGCATTGTGTATGGCAATTGGAGCACAATAGTGACTCGTCTTACCAGAAAACAATTCTTGCTCGTAGGACAAAAAACTGCATGTGACTCCACTCCATTTAGGACTGGGAAACAAACGCTAGCTCGCCTTACAGGAAACACACTCTGCTTTTGATAAAAAAGAGCACTCTTCTACTCTACTGTGTTTCCTATAGGGCCAGAACAGTGAGCTTGCTCAGAACAAAAGAACTGTGCTTCCTACACACGGGCCATATCTAGTTCACCTCTGCTTAGGAAACTGAGAAGAACAGTAGCTCCTCTTCAGTCCAATACACTGTAGTTGCTGGGAACAGACGGGAGGTCTATTTGCACTGGGTATGGCAATGGGAGCTTAATAGTGACTTTCCTTACCAGAAAACAACTCTTGCTCATAAGACCAGAAACTGCATGTGATTCCACTTCATTTAGGACTGGGAAACAAACGCTAGCTCGCCTTACAAGAAACACACTCTGCTTTAGAGAAAAGAGCACTCTTCTACTCTACTGTGTTTCCTATGGGGACCAAACAGTGAGCTTGTTCAGAACAAAAGAACTGTGCTTCCTACACACACGGACCATATCTAGTTCAACTTTGCTTAGTAAACTGACAAGAAGAGTAGCTCGTATTCAGTCCAATACACTGTACTTGCTGGGAAAAGGCGCGAGTGCTATTTGCCTTGTGAAGGGCAATGGGAGCGCAGTAGTGACTTTCCTTACCAGAAAACAACTCTTGTTCCTAGGACCAGAAACGGCATGTGATTCAACTCCATTTAGGACTAGGAAACAAATGCTAGCTCGCCTTACAAAACACACTCTGCTTTTGAGAAAAGAGCACTCTTCTACTCTATTGTGTTTCCTATCGGGTCCAAACAGTGAGCTTGCTCAGAAAAAAAGAACTGTGCTTCGTACACACACGGGCCATATCTAGTTCAACTCTGCTTAGGAAACCAACAAGAACAGTAGCTCCTCTTCAGTCCAATACACGGTACTTGCTGGGAACAGATGCGAGTGCTATTTGTACTGTGTACGGCAATGGGAGCGCAATAGTGACTTTCCTTACCAGAAAACAACTCTTGATCGTAGGACCAGAAAATGCATGTGATTCAACTCCACTTAGGAGTGGGAAACAAATGCTAGGTCGCCTTACATGAAACTCACTCTGCTTTTGAGAAAAGAGCACTCTTCTACTCTACTGTGTTTCCTATGTGTTCCGAACAGTGAGCTTGCTCAGAACAAAAAAACTGTACTTCCTACTCACACAGCCATATCTAGTTCAAGTCTGCTTAGGAACCTGACAAGAACAGTATATCCTCTTCAGTCCAATACACTGTAATTGCTGGGAACAGACGCCAGTGCTATTTGTCCTGTGTATGGCAATGGCAGCGCAATAGAGACTCTTCTTACCAGAAAACAACTCTTGCTCGTAGGACCAGAAACTGCATGTGATTCAACTCCATTTAGGACTGGGAAACAAACTCTAGCTCGCTTTACAAGAAACACACTCTGCTTTTGAGAAAAGAGCACTCTTCTACTCTACTGTGTTTCCTATAGGGCCAGAACAGTGAGCTTGCTCAGAAAAAAAGAACTGTGCTTCCTACACACACGGGCCATATCTAGTTCAACTCTGCTTAGGAAACTGAGAAGAACAGTAGCTCCTCTTCAGGCCAATACACTGTACTTTCTGGGAACAGACGGGAGGGCTATTTTCACTGTGTATGGCAAGAGGAGCTCAATAGTGACTTTCCTTACCAGTAAACAACTCTTGCTCGTAGGACCGGAAACTGCATGTGATTCAACTCCATTTAGGACTGGGAAACAAATCCTAGCTCGCCTTACTTGAAATACACTCTGCTTTTGAGAAAAGAGCACTCTTCTACTCTTCTGTTTTTCCTATAGGGCCAGAACAGTGAGCTTGCTCAGAAAAAAAGAACTGTACTTCCTACACACACGGCCCATATCTAGTTCAACTCTGCTTAGAAAACTGAGAAGAACAGTAGATCCTTTGCAGTCCAATACACTGTACTTGCTGGGAACAGACAAAAGGGCTATTTGCACTGTGTATGGCAGTGGGAGCACAATAGTTACTTTCCTTACCAGAAAACAACTCTTGCTCATAGGACCAGAAACTGCATGTGATTCAACTCCATTTAGGACTGGGAAACAAATGCTAGCTCGCATACATGAAACACACTCTGCTTTTGAGAAAAGAGTACTCTTCTACTCTACTGTGTTTCCTATGGGGTCCGAACAGTGAGTTTGCACAGAACAAAATAACTGTGCTTCCTACACACGGGCCATATCTCGTTCCACTCTGCTTAGGAAACTGACAAGAACAGTAGCTCCTCTTCAGTCCGATACACTGTACTTGCTGGGAACAGACGCGAGTGCTATTTGCACTGTGTATGGCAATGGGAGCGCAATAGTGACTTTCCTTACCAGAAAACAACTCTTGCTCATAAGTCCAGAAACTGCATGTGATTCAACTCCATTTAGGACTGGGAAACAAATGCTAGCTTGCCTTTCATGAAACACACTCTGCTTTATGGAAAAGAGCACTCTTCTACTCTACTCTGTTTCCTATGGGTTCCAAACTGTGAGCTTGCTCAGAACAAAAGAACTGTGCTTCCTACACACACGGGCCATATCTAGTTCAACTCTCCTTAGGAAACTGACAAGAACAGTAGCTCCTCTTCAGTCCAATACACTGTACTTGCGGGGAACAGACGCGAGTGCTATTTGCACTGTGTATGGCAATTGGAGCACAATAGTGACTTGTCTTACCAGAAAACAACTCTTGCTCGTAGGACAAAAAACTGCATGTGACTCAACTCCATTTAGGACTGGGAAAGAAACGCTAGCTCGACTTCCAAGAAACACACTCTGCTTTTGAGAAAAGAGCACTCTTCTACTCTACTGTGTTTCCTATGGGGTCCAAACAGTGAGCTTGCTCAGAACAAAAGAACTGTGCTTCCTACACTCACGGACCATATCTAGTTCAACTCTGCTTAGTAAACTGACAAGAACAGTAGCTCCTATTCTGTCCAATGCACTGTACTTGCTGGGAAACGACGTGAGTGCTATTTGCCTTGTGAAGGGCAATGGGAGCGCAATAGTGACTTTCCTTACCAAAAAACAACTCTTGTTCATAGGACCAGAAACTGCATGTGATTCAACTCCATTTAGGACTAGAAAACAAACGCTAGCTCGCCTTAGAAAAACACACTCTGCTTTTGAGAAAAGAGCACTCTTCTACTCTACTGTGTTTCCTATGTGTTCCGAAAAGTGAGCTTGCTCAGAACTAAAAAACTGTGCGTCCTACACACGGGCCATATCTAGTTCAACTCTGCTTTGGAAACTGACAAGAACAGTAGCTCCTCTTCAGTCCAATACACTGTACTTGCTGGGAACAGACGCGAGTGCTATTTGCAGTCTGTATGGCAATGGGAGCGCAATAGTGACTTTCCTTACCAGAAAACATCTCTTGATCGTAAGACCAGAAACTGCATGTGATTCAACTCCATTTAGGACTGGGAAACAAACTCTAGCTCGCCTTACATGAAACACACTCTGCTTTTGAGAAAAGAGCACTCTTCTACTCTACTGTGTTTCCTATGGGGTCCGAACAGTGAGCTTGCTCAAAACAAAAGAACTGTGCTTCCTACACACACGGGCCATATCTAGTTCAACTGTGCTTAGGAAACTGACAAGAACAGTAGCTCCTCTTCCGTCCAATACACTGTACTTGCGGGGAACAGACGCGAGTGCTATTTGCAGTGTGTATGGCAATTGGAGAACAATAGTGACTTGTCTTACCAGAAAACAACTTTTGCTCATAGGACAAAAAACTGCATGTGACTCAACTCCATTTAGGACTGGGAAACAAACGGTAGCTTGCCTTACAAGAAACACACTCTGCTTTAGAGAAAAGAGCACTCTTCTACTCTACTGTGTTTCCTATGGGGACCAAACAGTGAGCTTGTTCAGAACAAAAGAACTGTGCTTCCTACACACACGGACCATATCTAGTTCAACTCTGCTTAGTAAACTGACAAGAAGAGTAGCTCCTATTCAGTCCAATACACTGTACTTGCTGGGAAAAGGCGCGAGTGCTATTTGCCTTGTGAAGGGCAAGGGGAGCGCAATAGTGACTTTCCTTACCAGAAAACAACTCTTGTTCCTAGGACCAGAAACTGCATGTGATTCAACTCCATTTAGGACTAGGAAACAAATGCTAGCTCGCCTTACAAAACACAATCTGCTTTTGAGAAAAGAGCACTCTTCTACTCTACTGTGTTTCCTATAGGGCCAGAAGAGTGAACTTGCTCAGAACATAAGAACTGTGCTTCCTACACACACGGGCCATATCTAGTTCAACTCTCCTTAAGAAACTGACAAGAACAGTAGCTCCTCTTAAGTCTGATACACTGTACTTGCTGGGAACAGACGCGAGAGCTATTTGCACTGTGTATGGCAAGGGGAGCTCAATAGTGACTTTCCTTACCAGTAAACAACTCTTGCTCGTAGGACCAGAAACTGCATGTGATTCAACTCCATTTAGGAGTGGGAAACAAATGCTAGGTCGCCTTACATGAAACACACTCTGCTTTTGAGAAAAGAGCACTCTTCTACTCTACTCTGTTTCCTATGTGTTCCGAACAGTGAGCTTGCTCAGAACAAAAAAACTGTACTTCCTACTCACACAGCCATATCTAGTTCAAGTCTGCTTAGGAACCTGACAAGAACAGTATATCCTATTCAGTCCAATACACTGTACTTGCTGGGAACAGACGCCAGTGCTATTTGTCCTATGTATGGCAAAGGAGGCGCAATAGTGACTCTTCTTACCAGAAAACAACTTTTGCTCATAGGACCAGAAACTGCATGTGATTCAACTCCATTTAGGACTGGGAAACAAACTCTAGCTCGCTTTACAAGAAACACACTCTGCTTTTGAGAAAAGAGCACTCTTCTACTCTACTGTGTTTCCTAAAGGGCCATAAGAGTGAGCTTGCTCAGAAAAAAAAAAACTGTGCTTCCTACACACACGGGCCATATCTAGTTCAACTCTGCTTAGGAAACTGACAAGAACACTAGATCCTCTTCAGTCCAATACACTGTACTTGCTGGGAACAGACGCCAGTGCTATTTGTCCTGGTTATGGCAATGGCAGCTCAATAGTGACTCTTCTTACCAGAAAACAACTCTTGCTCGTAGGACCAGAAATTGCATGTGATTCAACTCCATTTAGGACTGGGAAACAAACTCTAGCTCGCTTTACAAGAATCACACTCTGCTTTTGAGAAAAGAGCACTCTTCTACTCTACTGTGTTTTCTATAGGGCCAGAACAGTGAGCTTGCTCAGAAAAAAAGAACTGTACTTCCTACACACACGGGCCATATCTAGTTCAACTCTGCTTAGGAAACTGAGAAAAACAGTAGCTCCTTTTCAATCCAATACACTGTACTTGCTGGGAACAGACGGGAAGGCTATTTGCACTGTGTATGGCAATGGGAGCGCAATAGTGACTTTTCTTACCAGAAAACAACTCTTGCTCGTAGGACCAGAAACTGCATGTGACTCCACTCCATTTACGACTGGGAATCAAACGGTAGCTCGCCTTACAAGAAACACACTCTGCTTTAGAGAAAAGAGCACTCTTCTTCTCTACTGTGTTTCCTATGGGGTCCAAACAGTGAGCTTGCTCAGAACAAAAGAACTGTGCTTCCTACACACATGGGCCATATCTATTTCAACTCTGCTTAGGAAAATGACAAGAACAGTAGCTCCTCTTCCGTCCAATACACTGTACTTGGGGGAACAGACGCGAGTGCTATTTGCACTGTGTATGGCAATGGGAGCACAATAGTGACTCTTCTTACCAGAAAACAACTCTTGCTCATAGGACAAAAAACTTCATGTGACTCAACTCCATTTAGGAATGGAAAACAAACGCTAGCTTGCCTTACAAGAAACACACTCTGCTTTTGAGAAAAGAGCACTCTTCTACTCTACTGTGTTTCCTCTGGGGTCCGAACAGTGAGCTTGCTCAGAACAAAAGAACTGTGCTTCCTACACACACGGCCATACCTAGTTCAATTCTGCTTCGGAACCTGACAAGAACAGTAGATCCTCTACAGTCCCATACACTGTACTTGCTGGGAACAGACACCAGTGCTATTAGTCCTGTGTGTGGCAATGGGAGCGCAATAGTGACTCTTCTTACCAGAAAACAACTCTTGCTCGTAGGACCAGAAACTGCATGTGATTCAACTCCATTTAGGACTGGGAAACAAATGCTAGCTCGCCTTACATGAAACACACTCTGCTTTATGGAAAAGAGCACTCTTCTACTCTAGTCTGTTTCCTATGGGTTCCAAACTGTGAGCTTGCTCAGAACAAAAGAACTGTGCTTCCTACACACACGGGCCATATCTAGTTCAACTCTCCTTAGGAAACTGACAAGAACAGTAGCTCCTCTTCCATCCAATACACTGTACTTGCGGGGAACATACGCGAGTGCTATTTGCACTGTGTATGGCAATTGGAGCACAATAGTGACTTGTCTTACCAGAAAACAACTCTTGCTCGTAGGACAAAAAACTGCATGTGACTCAACTCCATTTAGGACTGGGAAAGAAACGCTAGCTCGACTTCCAAGAAAAACACTCTGCTTTTGAGAAAAGAGCACTCTTCTACTCTACTGTGTTTCCTATGGGGTCCAAACAGTGAGCTTGTCAGAACAAAAGAACTGTGCTTCCTACACTCACGGACCATATCTAGTTCAACTCTGCTTAGTAAACTGACAAGAACAGTAGCTCCTATTCTGTCCAATACACTGTACTTGCTGGGAAAAGACGCGAGTGCTATTTGCCTTGTGAAGGGCAATGGGAGCGCAATAGTGACTTTCCTTACCACAAAACAACTCTTGTTCATAGGACCAGAAACTGCATGTGATTCAACTCCATTTAGGACTAGAAAACAAACGCTAGCTCGTCTTACAAAAACACACTCTGCTTTTGAGAAAAGAGCACTCTTCTACGCAACTGTGTTTCCTATGGGGTCCGAATAGTGAGCTTGCTCAGAACAAAAGAACTGTGCTTCCTACACACACGGGCCATATCTAGTTCAACTGTACATAGGAAACTGACAAGAACAGTAGCTCCTCTTCCGTCCAATACACTGTACTTGCGGGGAACAGACGCGAGTGCTATTTGCAGTGTGTATGGCAATTGGAGAACAATAGTGACTTGTCTTACCAGAAAACAACTTTTGCTCATAGGACAAAAAACTGCATGTGACTCAACTCCATTTAGGACTGGGAAACAAACGCTAGCTCGCCTTACAAGAAACCCACTCTGCTTTTGATAAAAGAGCACTCTTCTACTCTACTTTGTTTCCTATAGGGCCAGATCAGTGAGCTTGCTCAGAACAAAAAAACTGTGCTTCCTACGCACACGGCCATATCTAGTTCAAGTCTGCTTAGGAACCTGACAAGTACAGTAGATCTTCTTCAGTTCAATACACTGTACTTGCTGGGAACAGACGCCAGTGCTATTTGTCCTGTGTATGGCAATGGCAGCGCAATAGTTACTCTTCTTACCAGAAAACAACTCTTGCTCTTAGGACCAGAAACTTCATGTGATTCAACTCCATTTAGGACTGGGAAACAAATGCTAGCTCGCCTTACATGAAACACACTCTGCTTTTGAGAAAAGAGCACTCTTCTAATCTACTGTGCTTCCTATGGGGTCCGAACAGTGAGCTTACTCAGACAAAAGAACTGTGCTTCCAACACACATGGGCCATATCTAGTTCAACTCTGCTTAGGAAACTGACAAGAACAGTAGATCTTCTTCAGTCCAATACACTGTACTTGCGGGGAACAGACGCGAGTGCTATTTGCACTGTGAATGGCAATTGGAGCACAATAGTGACTCGTCTTACCAGAAAACAATTCTTGCTCGTAGGACAAAAAACTGCATGTGACTCAACTCCATTTAGGACTGGGAAACAAACGCTAGCTCGCCTTACAGGAAACACACTCTGCTTTTGAGAAAAGAGCACTCTTCTACTCTACTGTGTTTCCTATAGGGCCAGAACAGTGAGCTTGCTCAGAAAAAAAGAACTGTGCTTCCTACACATGGGCCATATCTAGTTCAACTCTGCTTAGGAAACTGACAAGAACAGTAGCTCCTCTTCAGTCCAATACACTGTACTTGCTGGGAACAGACGCGAGTGCTATTTGCACTGTGTATGGCAATGGGAGCACAATAGTGACTTTCCTTACCAGAAAACAATTCTTGCTCGTAGGACAAAAAATTGCATGTGACTCAACTCCATTTAGGACTGGGAAACAAACGGTAGCTTGCCTTAAAAGAAACACACTCTGCTTTAGAGAAAAGAGCACTCTTCTACTCTACTGTGTTTCCTATGGGGACCAAACAGTGAGCTTGTTCAGAACAAAAGAACTGTGCTTCCTACACACACGGACCATATCTAGTTCAACTCTGCTTAGTAAACTGACAAGAAGAGTAGCTCCTATTCAGTCCAATACACTGTACTTGCTGGGAAAAGGCGCGAGTGCTATTTGCCTTGTGAAGGGCAATGGGAGCGCAATAGTGACTTTCCTTACCATAAAACAACTCTTGTTCCTAGGACCAGAAACGGCATGTGATTCAACTCCATTTAGGACTAGGAAACAAATGCTAGCTCGCCTTACAAAACCCACTCTGCTTTTGAGAAAAGAGCACTCTTCTACTCTACTGTGTTTCCTATAGGGCCAGAAGAGTGAACTTGATCAGAACATAAGAACTGTGCTTCCTACACACACGGGCCATATCTAGTTCAACTCTGCTTAGGAAACTGACAAGAACAGTAGCTCCTCTTCAGTCTGATACACTGTACTTGCTGGGAACAGACGCGAGAGCTATTTGCACTGCGTATGGCAAGGGGAGCTCAATAGTGACTTTCCTTACCAGTAAACAACTCTTGCTCGTAGGACCAGAAACTGCATGTGATTCAACTCCATTTAGGAGTGGGAAACAAATGCTAGGTCGCCTTACATGAAACACACTCTGCTTTTGAGAAAAGAGCACTCTTCTACTCTACTGTGTTTCCTATGTGTTCCGAACAGTGAGCTTGCTCAGAACAAAAAAACTGTACTTCCTACTCACAAGGTCATATCTAGATCAAGTCTGCTTAAGAACCTGACAAGAACAGTAGATCCTCTACAGTCCCATACACTGTACTTGCTGGGAACAGACACCAGTGCTATTAGTCCTGTGTATGGCAATGGGAGCGCAATAGTGACTCTTCTTACCAGAAAACAACTCTTGCTCGTAGGACCAGAAACTGCATGTGATTCAACTCCATTTAGGACTGGGAAACAAATGCTAGCTCGCCTTACATGAAACACACTCTGCTTTATGGAAAAGAGCACTCTTCTACTCTAGTCTGTTTCCTATGGGTTCCAAACTGTGAGCTTGCTCAGAACAAAAGAACTGTGCTTCCTACACACACAGGCCATATCTAGTTCAACTCTCCTTAGGAAACTGACAAGAACAGTAGCTCCTCTTCCATCCAAAACACTGTACTTGCGGGGAACATACGCGAGTGCTATTTGCACTGTGTATGGCAATTGGAGCACAATAGTGACTTGTCTTACCAGAAAACAACTCTTGCTCGTAGGACAAAAAACTGCATGTGACTCATCTCCATTTAGGACTGGGAAAGAAACGCTAGCTCGACTTCCAAGAAACACACTCTGCTTTTGAGAAAAGAGCACTCTTCTACTCTACTGTGTTTCCTATGGGGTCCAAACAGTGAGCTTGTCAGAACAAAAGAACTGTGCTTCCTACACTCACGGACCATATCTAGTTCAACTCTGCTTAGTAAACTGACAAGAACAGTAGCTCCTATTCTGTCCAATACACTGTACTTGCTGGGAAAAGACGCGAGTGCTATTTGCCTTGTGAAGGGCAATGGGAGCTCAATAGTGACATTCCTTACCACAAAACAACTCTTGTTCATAGGACCAGAAACTGCATGTGATTCAACTCCATTTAGGACTAGAAAACAAACGCTAGCTCGCCTTACAAAAACACACTCTGCTTTTGAGAAAAGAGCACTCTTCTACTCTACTGTGTTTCCTATGTGTTCCTAAAAGTGAGCTTGCTCAGAACAAAAAAACTGTGCTTCCTACACACGGGCCATGTCTAGTTCAACTCTGCTTTGGAAACTGACAAGAACAGTAGCTCCTCTTCAGTCCAATACACTGTACTTGCTGGGAACAGACGCGAGTGCTATGTGCACTGTGTATGGCAATGGGAGTGCAATAGTGACTTTCCTTACCAGAAAACATCTCTTGCTCGTAAGACCAGAAACTGCATGTGATTCAACTCCATTTAGGACTGGGAAACAAACTCTAGCTCGCCTTACATGAAACACACTCTGCTTTTGAGAAAAGAGCACTCTTCTACTCTACTGTGTTTCCTATGGGGTCCGAACAGTGAGCTTGCTCAGAACAAAAGAACTGTGCTTCCTACACACACGGGCCATATCTAGTTCAACTGTACTTAGGAAACTGACAAGAACAGTAGCTCCTCTTTCGTCCAATACACTGTACTTGCGGGGAACAGACGCGAGTGCTATTTGCAGTGTGTATGGCAATTGGAGAACAATAGTGACTTGTCTTACCAGAAAACAACTTTTGCTCATAGGACAAAAAACTGCATGTGACTCAACTCCATTTAGGACTGGGAAACAAACGCTAGCTCGCCTTACAAGAAACCCACTCTGCTTTTGATAAAAGAGCACTCTTCTACTCTACTTTGTTTCCTATAGGGCCAGATCAGTGAGCTTGCTCAGAACAAAAAAACTGTGATTCCTACGCACACGGCCATATCTAGTTCAAGTCTGCTTAGGAACCTGACAAGTACAGTAGATCTTCTTCAGTTCAATACACTGTACTTGCTGGGAACAGACGCCAGTGCTATTTGTCCTGTGTATGGCAATGGCAGCGCAATAGTTACTCTTCTTACCAGAAAACAACTCTTGCTCTTAGGACCAGAAACTTCATGTGATTCAACTCCATTTAGGACTGGGAAACAAACTCTAGCTCGCTTTACAAGAAACACACTCTGCTTTTGAGAAAAGAGCACTCTTCTACTCTACTGTGTTTCCTATAAGGCCAGAACAGTGAGCTTGCTCAGAAAAAAAGAACTGTGCTTCCTACACACGGGCCATAACTAGTTCAACTTTGCTTAGGAAACTGACAAGAACAGTAGCTCCTCTTCAGTCCGATACACTGTACTTGCTGGGAACAGACGCGAGTGCTATTTGCACTGTGTATGGCAATGGGAGCGCAATAGTGACTTTCCTTACCAGAAAACAACTCTTGCTCGTAGGACCAGAAACTGCATGTGATTCAACTACATTTAGGACTGGGAAACAAATGCTAGCTCGCCTTACATGAAACACACTCTGCTTTTGAGAAAAGAGCACTCTTCTAATCTACTGTGCTTCCTATGGGGTCCGAACAGTGAGCTTACTCAGACAAAAGAACTGTGCTTCCAACACACATGGGCCATATCTAGTTCAACTCTGCTTAGGAAACTGACAAGAACAGTAGCTCCTCTTCAGTCCGATACACTGTACTTGCTGGGAACAGACGCGAGTGCTATTTGCACTGTGTATGGCAATGGGAGCACAATAGTGACTTTCCTTACCAGAAAACAATTCTTGCTCGTAGGACAAAAAATTGCATGTGACTCAACTCCATTTAGGACTGGGAAACAAACGGTAGCTTGCCTTAAAAGAAACACACTCTGCTTTAGAGAAAAGAGCACTCTTCTACTCTACTGTGTTTCCTATGGGGACCAAACAGTGAGCTTGTTCAGAACAAAAGAACTGTGCTTCCTACACACACGGACCATATCTAGTTCAACTCTGCTTAGTAAACTGACAAGAAGAGTAGCTCCTATTCAGTCCAATACACTGTACTTGCTGGGAAAAAGCGCGAGTGCTATTTGCCTTGTGAAGGGCAATGGGAGCGCAATAGTGACTTTCCTTACCATAAAACAACTCTTGTTCCTAGGACCAGAAACGGCATGTGGTTCAACTCCATTTAGGACTAGGAAACAAATGCTAGCTCGCCTTACAAAACCCACTCTGCTTTTGAGAAAAGAGCACTCTTCTACTCTACTGTGTTTCCTATAGGGCCAGAAGAGTGAACTTGATCAGAACATAAGAACTGTGCTTCCTACACACACGGGCCATATCTAGTTCAACTCTGCTTAGGAAACTGACAAGAACAGTAGCTCCTCTTCAGTCTGATACACTGTACTTGCTGGGAACAGACGCGAGAGCTATTTGCACTGCATATGGCAAGGGGAGCTCAATAGTGACTTTCCTTACCAGTAAACAACTCTTGCTCGTAGGACCAGAAACTGCATGTGATTCAACTCCATTTAGGAGTGGGAAACAAATGCTAGGTCGCCTTACATGAAACACACTCTGCTTTTGAGAAAAGAGCACTCTTCTACTCTACTGTGTTTCCTATAGGGCCAGAACAGTGAGCTTGCTCAGAACAAAAGAACTGTGCTTCCTACACACACGGGCCATATCTAGTTCAAGTCTGCTTAGGAACCTGACAAGAACAGTATATCCTATTCAGTCCAATACACTGTACTTGCTGGGAACAGACGCCAGTTCTATTTGTCCTATGTATGGCAATGTCAGCGCAATAGTGACTCTTCTTACCAGAAAACAACTTTTGCTCGTAGGACCAGAAACTGCATGTGATTCAACTCCACTTAGGAGTGGGAAACAAATGCTAGGTCGCCTTACATGAAACACATTCTGCTTTTGAGAAAAGAGCACTCTTCTACTCTACTGTGTTTCCTATGTGTTCCGAACAGTGAGCTTGCTCAGAACAAAAAAACTGTACTTCCTACTCACACGGTCATATCTAGTTCAAGTCTGCTTAGGAACCTGACAAGAACAGTATATCCTCTTCAGTCCAATACACTGTACTTGCTGGGAACAGACGCCAGTGCTATTTGTCCTGTGTATGGCAATGGCAGCGCAATAGTGACTCTTCTTACCAGAAAACAACTCTTGCTCATAGGACCAGAAACTGCATGTGATTCAACTCCATTTAGGACTGGGAAACAAACTCTAGCTCGCTTTACAAGAAACACACTCTGCTTTTGAGAATAGAGCACTCTTCTACTCTACTGTGTTTCCTATAGGGCCAGAACAGTGAGCTTGCTCAGAAAAAAAGAACTGTGCTTCCTACACACACGGGCCATATCTAGTTCAACTCTGCTTAGGAAACTGAGAAGAACAGTAGCTCCTTTTCCGTCCAATACACTGTACTTTCTGGGAACAGACGGGAGGGCTATTTGCATTGTGTATGGCAATGGGAGCCCAATAGTGACTTTCCTTACCAGAAAACAACTCTTGCTCATAGGACCAGAAACTGCATGTGATTCCACTCCATTTAGACTGGAAAACAAATGGTAGCTCGCCTTACAAGAAACACACTCTGCTTTAGAGAAAAGAGCCCTCTTCTACTCTACTGTGTTTCCTATGGGGTCCAAACAGTGAGCTTGCTCAGAACAAAAGAACTGTGCTTCCTACACACACGGACCATATCTAGTTCAAGTCTGCTTAGGAACTTGACAAGAACAGTATATCCTCTTCAGTCCAATACACTGTACTTGCTGGGAACAGACGCCAGTGCTATTTGTCCTGTGTATGTCAATGGCAGCACAATAGTGACTCTTCTTACGAGAAAACAACTCTTGCTCGTAGGACCAGAAATTGCATGTGATTCAACTCCATTTAGGACTGGGAAACAAATGCTAGCTCGCCTTACAAGAAACACACTCTGCTTTTGAGAAAAGAGCACTCTTCTACTCTACTGTGTTTCCTCTGGGGTCCGAACAGTGAGCTTGCTCAGAACAAAAGAACTGTGCTTCCTACACACACGGCCATATCTAGTTCAATTCTGCTTAGGAACCTGACAAGAACAGTAGATCCTCTACAGTCCAATACACTGTACTTGCTGGGAACAGACGCCAGTGCTATTAGTCCTGTGTATGGCAATGGCAGCACAATAGTGACTCTTCTTACCAGAAAACAACTCTTGCTCATAGGACCAGAAACTGCATGTGATTCCATTCCATTTAGGACTGGGAAACAAACGCTAGCTCGCCTTACATGAAACACACTCTGCTTTTGAGAAAAGAGCACTCTTCTACTCTACTGAGTTTCCTATGTGTTTCAAACAGTGAGCTTGCTCAGAACAAAAAACTTGTACTTCCTACTCACACGGCCATATCTAGTTCAATTCTGCTTTGGAACCTGACAAGAACAGTATATCCTCTTCAGTCCAATAAACTGTACTTGCTGGGAACAGACGCCAGTGCTATGGCAATGGCAGCGCAATAATGACTCTTCTTACCAGAAAACAACTCTTGCTCGTAGGACCAGAAACTGCATGTGATTCAACTCCATTTAGAACTGGGAAACAAACGCTAGCTCGCCTTACAAGAAACACACTCTCCTTTTTAAGAAAGAGCACTCTTCTACTCTACTGTGTTTCCTATGGTGTCCGAACAGTGAGCTTGCTTAGAACAAAAGAACTGTGATTCCTTCACACAGGGGCCATTTCTAGTTCAACTCTGCTTAGGAAACTGACAAGAACACTAGATCCTCTTCAGTCCAAAACACTGTACTTGCGGGGAACAGACGCAAGTGCTATTTGCACTGTGTATGGCAATTGGAGCCCAATAGTGACTTGTCTTACCAGAAAACAACTCTTACTCGTAGGACCAGAAACTGCATGTGATTCAACTCCATTTAAAACTGGGAAACAAAAGCTAGCTCACCTTACAAGAAACACTCTCCGCTTTAGAGAAAAGAGCACTCTTCTACTCTACTGTTTTTCCTATAGGGCCAGAACAGTGAGCTTGCTCAGAACAAAAGAACTGTGCTTCCTACACACACGGGCCATATCTAGTTCAACTCTGCTTAGGAAACTGACAAGAACAGTAGCTCCTCTTCAGTCCAATACACTGTACTTGCTGGGAACAGACGCATGTGCGATTTTCACTGTATATGGCAATGGGAGCACAATAGTGACTTTCCTTACTAGAAAACAACTCTTGCTCGTAGGACCAGAAACTGCATGTGATTCAACTCCATTGAGGACTGGAAAACAAACGCTAGCTCTCCTTACAAGAAACACACTCTGCTTTAGAGAAAAGAGCACTCTTCTACTCTACTGTGTTTCCTATGGGGTCCAAACAGTGAGCTTGCTCAGAACAAAAGAACTGTGCTTCCTACACACATGGACCATATCTAGTTCAACTCTGCTTAGGAACCTGACAAGAACAGTAGATCCTCTTCAGTCCAATACACTGTACTTGCTGGGAACACACGCTAGTGCTATTTGCACTGTGTATGGCAATGGGAGCGCAATAGTGACTTTCCTTACCAGAAAACATCTCTTGCTCATAGGACCAGAAACTGCATGTGGTTCAACTCCACTTAGGACTGGGATACAAATGCTAGCTCGCCTTCCATGAAACACACTCTGCTTTTGAGAAAAGAGCACTCTTCTACTCTATTGTGCTTCCTATGGGGTCCGAACAGTGAGCTTGCTCAGAACAAAAGAACTGTGCTTCCTACACACACGGGCCATATCTAGTTCAACTCTGCTTAGGAAACTGAGAAGTACAGTAGCTCCTCTTCAGTCCAATACACTGTACATTTGGGGAACAGACGCGAGTGCTATTTGCACTGTGTATGGCAATTGGAGCACTATAGTGACTTGTCTTACCAGAAAACAACTCTTGCTCGTAGGACAAAAAACTGCATGTGACTCAACTCCATTTAGGAATGGGAAACAAACGCTAGCTCAACTTACAAGAAACACACTCTGCTTTTGAGAAAAGAGCACTTTTCTACTCTACTGTGTTTCCTATGGGGTCTGAACAGTGAGCTTGCTCAGAACAAAAAAAACTGTGCTTCCTACACACACGGCCATAACTAGTTCAATTCTGCTTAGGAACCTGACAAGAACAGTAGATCCTCTTCAGTCCAATACACTGTACTTTTTGGGAACAGACGCCAGTGCTATTTGTCCTGTGTATGGCAATGGCAGCGCAATAGTGACTCTTCTTACCATAAAACAACTCTTGCTCATAGGACCAGAAACTGCATGTGATTCAACTCCATTAAGACTGGGAAACAAAAGCTATCTCACCTTACAAAAACACACTCTGCTTTTGAGAAAAGAGCACTCTTCTACTCTACTGTGTTTCCTATAGGGCCAGAAGAGTGAACTTGCTCAGAACATAAGAACTGTGCTTCCTACACACACAGGCCATATCTAGTTCAACTCTGCTTAGGAAACTGACAAGAACAGTAGCTCCTCTTCAGTCTGATACACTGTACTTGCTGGGAACAGACGCGAGAGCTATTTGCAATGTGTATGGCAAGGGGAGCTCAATAGTGACTTTCCTTACCAGTAAACAACTCTTGCTCGTAGGACCAGACACTGCATGTGATTCAACTCCATTTAGAACTGGGAAACAAACGCTAGCTCGCCTTACAAGAAACACACTCTACTTTTTAGAAAAGAGCACTCTTCTACTCTACTGTGTTTCCTATGGTGTCCTAATAGTGAGCTTGCTCAGAACAATAGAACTGTGATTCCTACACACACGGGCCATTTCTAGTTCAACTCTGCTTAGGAAACTGACAAGAACACTAGATCCTCTTCAGTCCAATACACTGTACTTGCGGGGAACAGACGCATTTGCTATTTGCACTGTGTATGGCAATTGGAGCCCAATAGTGACTTGTCTTACCAGAAAAAAACACTGGCTCGTAGGACCAGAAACTGCATGTGATTCAACTCCATTGAGGACTGGAAAACAAACGCTAGCTCTCCTTACAAGAAACACACTCTGCTTTAGAGAAAAGAGCACTCTTCTACTCTACTGTGTTTCCTATGGGGTCCAAACAGTGAGCTTGCTCAGAACAAAAGAACTGTGCTTCCTACACACATGGACCATATCTAGTTCAACTCTGCTTAGGAACCTGACAAGAACAGTAGATCCTCTTCAGTCCAATACACTGTACTTGCTGGGAACACACGCTAGTGCTATTTGCACTGTGTATGGCAATGGGAGCGCAATAGTGACTTTCCTTACCAGAAAACATCTCTTGCTCATAGGACCAGAAACTGCATGTGGTTCAACTCCACTTAGGACTGGGATACAAATGCTAGCTCGCCTTCCATGAAACACACTCTGATTTTGAGAAAAGAGCACTCTTCTACTCTATTGTGCTTCCTATGGGGTCCAAACAGTGAGCTTGCTCAGAACAAAAGAACTGTGCTTCCTACACACACGGGCCATATCTAGTTCAACTCTGCTTAGGAAACTGAGAAGTACAGTAGCTCCTCTTCAGTCCAATACACTGTACATTTGGGGAACAGACGCGAGTGCTATTTGCACTGTGTATGGCAATTGGAGCACTATAGTGACTTGTCTTACCAGAAAACAACTCTTGCTCGTAGGACAAAAAACTGCATGTGACTCAACTCCATTTAGGAATGGGAAACAAACGCTAGCTCAACTTACAAGAAACACACTCTGCTTTTGAGAAAAGAGCACTTTTCTACTCTACTGTGTTTCCTATGGGGTCTGAACAGTGAGCTTGCTCAGAACAAAAAAAACTGTGCTTCCTACACACACGGCCATAACTAGTTCAATTCTGCTTAGGAACCTGACAAGAACAGTAGATCCTCTTCAGTCCAATACACTGTACTTCCTGGGAACAGACGCCAGTGCTATTTGTCCTGTGTATGGCAATGGCAGCGCAATAGTGACTCTTCTTACCATAAAACAACTCTTGCTCATAGGACCAGAAACTGCATGTGATTCAACTCCATTAAGACTGGGAAACAAAAGCTATCTCACCTTACAAAAACACACTCTGCTTTTGAGAAAAGAGCACTCTTCTATTCTACTGTGTTTCCTATAGGGCCAGAAGAGTGAACTTGCTCAGAACATAAGAACTGTGCTTCCTACACACACGGGCCATATCTAGTTCAACTCTGCTTAGGAAACTGACAAGAACAGTAGCTCCTCTTCAGTCTGATACACTGTACTTGCTGGGAACAGACGCGAGAGCTATTTGCAATGTGTATGGCAAGGGGAGCTCAATAGTGACTTTCCTTACCAGTAAACAACTCTTGCTCGTAGGACCAGAAACTGCATGTGATTCAACTCCATTTAGAACTGGGAAACAAACGCTAGCTCGCCTTACAAGAAACACACTCTACTTTTTAGAAAAGAGCACTCTTCTACTCTACTGTGTTTCCTATGGTGTCCTAATAGTGAGCTTGCTCAGAACAATAGAACTGTGATTCCTACACACACGGGCCATTTCTAGTTCAACTCTGCTTAGGAAACTGACAAGAACACTAGATCCTCTTCAGTCCAATACACTGTACTTGCGGGGAACAGACGCATTTGCTATTTGCACTGTGTATGGCAATTGGAGCCCAATAGTGACTTGTCTTACCAGAAAAAAACACTGGCTCGTAGGACCAGAAACTGCATGTGATTCAACTCCATTGAGGACTGGAAAACAAACGCTAGCTCTCCTTACAAGAAACACACTCTGCTTTAGAGAAAAGAGCACTCTTCTACTCTACTGTGTTTCCTATGGGGTCCAAACAGTGAGCTTGCTCAGAACAAAAGAACTGTGCTTCCTACACACATGGACCATATCTAGTTCAACTCTGCTTAGGAACCTGACAAGAACAGTAGATCCTCTTCAGTCCAATACACTGTACTTGCTGGGAACACACGCTAGTGCTATTTGCACTGTGTATGGCAATGGGAGCGCAATAGTGACTCTTCTTACCAGAAAACAATTCTTGCTCGTAGGACAAAAAATCTGCATGTGACTCAACTCCATTTAGGACTGGGAAACCAACGCTAGCTCGCCTTCCAAAAACACACTCTGCTTTTGAGAAAAGAGCACTCTTCTACTCTACTGTGTTTCCTATAGGGCCAGAACAGTGAGCTTGCTCAGAACAAAAGAACTGTGCTTCCAACACACACGGCCACATCTAGTTCAACTCAGCTGAGGAAACTGACAAGAACAGTAGCTCCTAATCAGTCCAATTCACTGTACTTCAAGGGAACAGACGCGAGTACTATTTGCACTGTGTATGGCATTTGGAGCGCAACAGTGACTCTTCTTACCAGAAAACAACTCTTGCTCGTAGGACAAAAAATCTGCATGTGACTCAACTCCATTTAGGACTGGGAAACCAACGCTAGCTCGCCTTCCAAAAACACACTCTGCTTTTGAGAAAAGAGCACTCTTCTACTCTACTGTGTTTCCTATGTGTTACGAACAGTGAGCTTGCTCAGAACAAAAAAACTGTGCTTCCTACACACACGGCCATATCTAGATCAAGTCTGCTTAAGAAACTGACAAGAAGAGTAGCTCCTGTTCAGTCTGATACACTGTAATTGCTGGGAACAGACGTGAGTGCTATTTGCACTGTATATGGCATTTGGAGCGCAACAGTCACTCTTCTTACCAGAAAACACCTCTTGCTTGTAGGACCAAAATCTGCATGAGACTCAACTCCATTTAGGACTGGGAAACAAACGCGAGCTCGCCTTACAAGAAACACACTCTGCTTTTAAGAAAAGTGCACTCTTCTACTCTACTGTGTTTCCTATAGGGCCAGAACAGTGAGCTTGCTCAGTACATAAGAACTGTGCTTCCTACACACACGGGCCATATCTAGTTCAACTCTGCTTAGGAAACTGACAAGAACAGTAGCTCCTCTTCAGTCTGATACACTGTACTTGCTGGGAACAGACGCATATGCTATTTGCACTGTGTATGGCAATGGGAGCGCAATAGTGACTTTCCTTACCAGAAAACAACTCTTGCTCATAGGACCAGAAACTGCATGTAAATCCACTCCATTTAGTACTGGGAAACAAACACTAGCTCGCCTTACAAGAAACACACTCTGCTTCAGAGAAAAGAGCACTCTTCTACTCTACTGTTTTTCCTATGGGGTCCAAACAGTGAGCTTGCTCAGAACAAAAGAACTGTGCTTCCTACACACACGGGCCATATCTAGTTCAACTCTGCTTAGGAAACTGACAAGAACAGTAGCTCCTCTTCAGTCCAATACACTGTACTTGCTGGTAACAGACGCGACTGCCATTTGCACTGTGTATGGCAATGGGAGCGCAATAGTGACTCTTCTTACCAGAAAACAATTCTTGCTCATAGGAATAGAAACTGCATGTGATTCAACTCCATTTAGGACTGGGAAACAAACGCTAGCTCGCCTTACAAGAAACACACTCTGCTTTTGAGAAAAGTGCACTCATCTACTCTGCTGTGTTTCCTATGGGGTCCGAACAGTGAGCTTGCTCAGAACAAAAGAACTGTGTGCTTCCTACACACACGGGCCATATCTAGTTCAACTCTGCTTAGGAAACTGACAAGAACAGTAGCTCGTCTTCAGTCCAATACCCTGTACCTGCTGGAAGCAGAAGCGAGTGCTATTTGCACTGTGTATGGCAATGGGAGTACAATAGTGACTCTTCTTATCAGTAAACAACTCTTGCTCGTAGGACCAGATCCTGCATGTGATTCAACTCCATGTAGGACTGGGAAACAAACGTTAGCTCGCCTTACAAGAAACACACTCTGCTTTTGAGAAAAGAGCACTCTTCTACTCTACTGTGTTTCCTATAGGGCCAGAAAAGTGAGCTTGCTCAGAACAAAAGAATTGTGCTTCCTACACACACGGGCCATATCTCGTTCAACTCTGCTTAGGAAACTGACAAGAACAGTAGCTCCTCTTCAGTCCAATACACTGTACTTGCTGGGAACAGAGGCGAGTGCTATTTGCACTGTGTATCTCAATGGGAGCGCAATAGTGTCTCTTCTTACCAGAAAACAACTCTTGCTCGTAGGACCAGAAACTGCATGTGATTCAACTCCATTTAGGACTGGGAAACAAACGCTAGTTCGACTAACAAGAAACACAATCTCCTTTTGAGAAAAGAACACTCTTCTACTCTAATTGTTTCCTATGGGGTCTGAACAGTGAGCTTACTCAGAACAAATGAACTGTGCTTCCTACTCACATGGGCCATATCTAGTTCAACTCTGCTTAGGAAATTGACAAGAACTGTAGCTCCTCTTCAGTCCAATACACTGTACTTTCTGGTAACAGACGCGAGTGCCATTTGCACTGTGTATGGCAATGGGAGCGCAATAGTGACTCTTCTTACCAGAAAACAACTCTTGCTCATAGGAATAGAAACTGCATGTGATTCAACTCCATTTAGGACTGGGAAACAAACGCTAGCTCTCCTTACAAGAAACACACTCTGCTTTTGAGAAAAAGCACTCTTCTACTCCACAGTGTTTCCTGTAGAGTCAAAACAGTGAGCTTGCTCAGAACAAAAGAACTGTGCTTCCTACACACACGGGCCATATCTAGTTCAACTCTGCTTAGGAAACTGAAAAGAACAGTACCTCCTCATCAGTCCAATACACTGTACTGCTGGGAATAGACATGAGAGATTTTTGCAGTGTGTATTGCAGTGGGAGTGCAATAGTGACTCTTCTTACCAGAAAACAACACTTGCTCATACGAGCAGAAACTGCATGTGACACAACTCCGTTTAGGACTGAGAAACAAACACTAGCCCGCCTTACAAGAAACATAGTCTGCTTTTGAGAAAAGAGCACTCTTCTACTCTACTGGGTTTCCTATGGGGTCCGAACAGTGAGTTTGCTCAGAACAAAAGAACTGTGCTTCCTACACACACGGGTCATATCTAGTTCAACTCTGCTTAGGAAACTGACAAGAACAGAAGCTCCTCTTCAGTCCAATACACTATACTTGCTGGGAACAGACGCGAGTGCTATTTGCACTGTGTATGGGAATGGGAGCGCAATAGTGACTTTCCTTAACAGAAAACAACTCTTGCTGGTAGGACCAAAAACTGCATGTGATTCAACTCCATTTAGGACTGAGAAACAAACACTAGCTCGCCTTACAAGAAACACACTCTGCTTTTGAGAAAAGAGCACTCTTCTACTCTACTGTGTTTCCTGTAGGGCCAGAACAGTGAGCTGGCTCACAACAAAAGAACTGTGCTTCCTCCACACACGGGCCATATCTAGTTCAACTCTGCTTAAAAAACTGACAAGAACAGTAGCTCCTCTTCAGTCCAATACACTGTACTTGCTGGAACAGAAGTGAGTGCTATTTGCACTGTGTATGGCAATGGGAGCGCAATAGTGACTCTTCTTACCAAAAACAACTCTTGCTCATAGGACCAAAAACTGCATGTGATTCAACTCCATTTCTGACTGGGAAACAAACACGAGCTCGCCTTACAAGAAACACACGCTGCTTTTGAGAAAAGGGCACTCTTCTACTCTACTGTGTTTCCTATGGTTTCCGAACAGTGAGCTTGCACAGAACAAAAGAATTGTACTTCCTCCACACACGGGTCATATCTAGTTCAACTCTGCTTAGGAAACTGACAAGAACAGTAGCTCCTCTTGAGTCCAATACACTGTACTTGTTGGGAACAGACATGAGTGCTATTTGAACTGTGTATGCAATGGGAGCAAAATAGTGACTCTTCTTAACAGAAAACTACTCTTGCTCGTAGGACCAGATCCTGCATGTGATTAAACTCCATTTAGGAATGGATAACAAACGCTAGCTCGCCTTACAAGAAACACACTCTGCTTTTGAGAAAAGAGCACTCTTCTACTCTGTGTTTTCTATAGGGCCAAAACAGTGACCTGGCTCACAACAAAAGAACTGTGCTTCCTACACACACGGCGATATCTAGTTCAATTCTGCTTAGGAAACTGACAAGAACAGTAGATCCTCTTCAGTCCAATACACTGTACATGCTGGGAACAGACGCCAGTGCTATTTGCCCTGTGTATGAAAATGGGAACGCAATAGTGACTCTTCTTACCAGAAAACAACTCTTGCTCGTAGGACCAGAAACTGCATGTGACTCAACTCCATTTAGGACTGGTAAACAAAAGCCAGCTCGCCTTACAAGAAACACACTCTGCTTTTGAGAAAAGAGCACTCTTCTACTCTACTGTGTTTCTTATAGTGCCAGAACAGTGAGCTTGCTCAGAACAAAAGAACTGTACTTCCTACACACACGGGCCATATCTAGTTCAACTCTGCTTAGGAAACTGAGAAGAAAAGTAGCTCTTCTTCAGTCCAATACACTGTACATCCTGGGAACAGACGCGAGTGCAATTTGCACTGTGTATGGCAATTAGAGCACAATAGTGACATTC
Organism: Peromyscus eremicus; assembly: GCF_949786415.1. Classification (NCBI taxonomy): domain Eukaryota; kingdom Metazoa; phylum Chordata; class Mammalia; order Rodentia; family Cricetidae; genus Peromyscus; species Peromyscus eremicus. The sequence goes on along the minus strand of NW_026734610.1, from coordinate 106,672 downwards.
CTTACCAGAAAACAGCTCTTGCTCATAGGACCAAAAACTGCATGTGATTCAAATCCATTTAGGACTGGGAAAAAACGCTAGCTCGCCTTACAAGAAACACAATCTGCTTTTGAGGAAACAGCACACTTCTACTCTACTGTGTTTCCTATAGGGCCAGAACAGTGAGCTTGATCAGAACAAGAGAAATGTGCTTCCTACACCCACGGACATATCTAGTTCAATTCTGCTGAGGAAACTGACAAGAACAGTAGATCCTCTTCAGTCCAATACACTCTGCACGCTGGAAACAGACGCCAGTGCTATTTGCCCTGTGTTTGACAATGGGAGCACAATAGTGACTCTTCTTACCAGAAAACAACTCTTGCTCTTATGACCTGAAACTGCATGGGATTCAACTCCATTTAGGACTGGGAAAAAAACGCTATCTCACCTTATAAGAAACACACTCTGCTTTTGAGAAAAGAGCACTCTTCTACTCTACTGTCTTTCCTATGGGGTCCGAACAGTGAGCTTGCTCAGAACAAAAGAACTGTGCTTCCTACACACACGGCCATATCTAATTCAATTCTGCTTAGGAACCAGAGAAGAACAGTAGATCCTCTTCAGTCCAATACACTGTACGTGCTGGGAGTCGACGCCAGTGCTATTTGCTATGTGTATGACAATGGGAACGCAATAGTGACTCTTCTTACCAGAAAACAACTATTGTTCATAGGAACAGAAACTGCATGTGATTCAACTCCATTTAGGACTGGGAAACAAACGCTAGCTCGCCTTACAACAAACACACTCTGCTTTTGAGAAAAGGGAACTCTTCTACTCTACTGTGTTTCCTATGGGGTCCGAACAGTGAGCTTGCTCACAACAGAAGACCTGTGCTTCCTACACACATGGCCATATCTGGTTCAACTCTGCTTAGGAAACTGACAAGAAGAGTAACTCCTCTTCAGTCCAATACACTGTACTTGCTGTGAACAGACGCAAGTGCTATTTGAACTGTGTATGGCAATGGGAGCGCAATAGTGACTTTCCTTACCAGAAAACATCTCTTGCTCGTAGGACCAGAAACTGCATGTGATTCAACTCCATTTAGGACTGGGAAACAAACGCTAGCTCGCCTTACAAGAAACACACTCTGCTTTTGAGAAAAGAGCACTCTTGTACTCTATTGTGTTTCCTATGAGGTCCGAACAGTGAGCTTGCTCAGAACAAAAGAACTGTGCTTTCTACACACACGGGCCATATCTAGTTCAACTCTGCTTAAGAAACTGACAAGAACATTAGCTCCTCTTCAGTCCAATACACTGTACTTGCTGGGAACAGACGTGAGTGCTATTTGCACTGTGTATGGCAATGGGAGCGCAATAGTGACTCTTCTTATCAGAAAACTACTCTTGCTCGTAGGACCAGAAATTGCATTTGATTCAACTCCATTTAGGACTGGGAAACAAACGCCAGCTCGCCTTACAAGAAACACACTCTGCTTTTGAGAAAAGAGCACTCTTCTACTCTACTGTGTTTCCTATGGGGTCCGAACAGTGAGCTTGCTTCGAACAAAAGAACTGTGCTTCCTACACACACGGGCCATATCTAGTTCAACTCTGCTTACAAACCTCACAAGAACAGTAGATCCTCTTCAGTCCAATACACTGTACATGCTGGGAACCGACGCCAGTGCTATTTGCCCTGTGTATGACAGTGGAACGCAATAGTGACTCTTCTTACCAGAAAACAACTCTTGCTCATAGGAACAGAAACTGCATGTGATTCAACTCCATTTAGGACTGGGAAACAAACGCTATCTCGCCTTACAAGAAACACACTCTGCTTTTGAGAAAAGGGCACTCTTCTACTCTAATGTGTTTCCAATTGGGTCCGAACAGTGAGATTGCTCAGAACAAAAGAACTGTGCTTTCTACAAACACGGGCCATATCTAGTTCAATTCTGCTTAGGAACCTGACAAAAACAGTAGCTTCTCTTCATTCCAATACACTGTACATGCTGGGAACAGATGCCAGTGCTATTTGCCCTGTGTATGACAATGGGAGCACAATAGTGACTCTTCTTACCAGAAAACAACTCTTGCTCGTAGAACCAGAAACTGCATGTGATTCAACTCCATTTAGGACTGGGAAACAAACACTAGCTCGCCTTACAAGAAACACACTCTGTTTTTGAGAAACAAGCACTCTTCTACTCTACTGTGTTTCCTATGGGGTCCGAACAGTGAGCTTGCTCCGAACAAAAGAAATGTGCTTCCTACACACACGGGCCATATCTAGTTCAACTCTGCTTAGGAAACTGACAAGAACAGTAGATCCTCTTCAGTCCAATATTCTGTACTTGCTGGGAACAGACACCAGTGCAATTTGCACTTTTTAGGGCAATGGGAGCACAATAGTTACTCTTCTTAACAGAAAAAAATTCTTGCTCGTAGGACCAGGAACTGCATGGGATTCAATTCCATTTCTGATGGGAAACAAACACTAACTAGCTCACCTTTCCAGAAACATACTCTGCTTTTGAGAAAAGAGCACTCTTCTACTCTACTGTGTTTCCCATGGAGTCTGAAGAGTGAGCTTGCTCAGAACAAAAGAACTGTGCTTCCTACACACACGGGCCATATCTAGTTCAACTCTGCTTAGAAATCTGAGAAGAATAGTAGCTCCTATTCAGTCCAATACACTGTACTTGCTGGGAACAGACGCGAGTGCTATTTGCACTGTGTATGGCAATGGGAGCGCAATAGTGACTTTCCTTACCAGGAAACAACTCTTGCTCGTACGACCAGAAACTGCATGTGATTCAACTCCATTTAGGATTGGGAAACAAACGCTAGCTCATGTTACAAGAAACACACTCTGCTTTTGAGAAAAGAGCACTCTTCTACTCTACTGTGTTTCCTATGGGGTACGAACAATGAGCTTGCTCAGAACAAAAGAACTGTGCTTCCTACACACACGGGCAATATCTGGTTCAACTCTGCTTAGGAAAGTGACAGGAACAGTAGCTCCTCTTCAGTCCAATACACTGTAATTGCTGGGAACAGACGCAAGTGCTATTTGAACTGTGTATGGCAATGGGAGCGCAATAGTGACTTTCCTAACCAGAAAACAACTCTTGCTCGTAGGTCCAGAAACTGCATGTGATTCAACTCCATTTAGGACTGGGAAACAAATGCTAGCTCGCCTTAAAAGAAACACACTCTGCTTTTGAGAAAAGAGCACTCTTCTACTCTATTGTGTTTCCTATGGGGTCCGAACATTGAGCTTTCTCAGAACAAAAGAACTGTGCTTCCTACACACACGGCCATATCTAGTTCAATTCTGCTTAGGAACCTGACAAGAACAGTAGATTCTCTTCAGTCCATTACACTGTACATGCTGGGAACCGACGCCAATGCTATTTGCCCTGTGTATGACAATGGGAGCGCAATAGTGACTCTTCTTACCAGAAAACAACTCTTGCTCATAGGACCTGAAACTGCATGGGATTCAACTCCATTTAGGACTGGGAAACAACCGCTACCTCGCCTTACAAGAACCACACTCTGCTTTTGAGAAAAGAGCACTCTTCTACTCTACTGTGTTTCCTTTAGGCCCAGAACAGTCAGCTTGCTCAGAACAAAAGAACTGTGCTTCCTACACACAGGGGCCATATCTAGTACAACTCTGCTTAGGAAACTGACAAGAACAGTAGCTCCTCTTCAGTCCAATAAACTGTACATGCTAGGAACAGATGCCAGTGCTATTTGCCCTGTGTATGACAATGGGAGCACAATAGTGACTCTTCTTACCAGAAAACAACTCTTGAACGTAGGACCAGAAACTGCATGGGATTCAACTCCATTACTGACTAGGAAACAAACACTAGCACGCCTTTCAAGAAACACAATCTGCTTTTGATAAAAGAGCACTCTTCTACTCTACTGTATATCCTATGTTTTCCGAACACTGAGCTTGCTCAGAACAAATGAACTGTGCTTCCTACACACGGACCATATCTAGTTCAACTCTGCTTAGGAAACTGACAAGAACAGTAGATCCTCTTCAGTCCAATACACTGTACTTGCTGGGAACAGACGCGAGTGCTATTTGCACTGTGTATGGCAAAGGGAGCACAATAGTGACTTTCCCTACTAGCAAACTACTCTTGCTGGTAGGACCAAAAATTGCATGTGATTCAACTCCATTTAGGACTGGGAAACAAACTCTAGCTCGCCTTAAAAGAAACACACTCTGCTTTTGAGAAAAGAGCACTCTTCTACTCTACTGTGTTTCCTATAGGGCCAGGACAGTGAACTTGCTCAGAAAAAAAAGAACTGTGCTTCCTACACACAGGGGCCATATGTAGTTCATCTCTGCTTAGGAAACTGAAAAGAACAGTAGCTCCTCTTCAGTCCAATACACTGTACTTGCTGGGAACAGATGCCAGTGCTATTTGCCCTGTGTATGGCAAAGGGAGCACAATAGTGACTCTTTTTACAGAAAACAACTCTTGCTCGTACGACCAGAATCTGCATGTGATTCAACTCCATTTCTGACTGGAAAACAAACACTAGCTCGGCTTTCAAGAAACACAGTCTGCTTTTGAGAAAAGAACACTATTCTACTCTACTGTGGTTCCTATGGTTTCGCACAGTGAGCTTTCTCAGAACAAAAGAACTGTGCTTCTTATACACACGGGCCATATCTAGTTCAACTCCTCTTAGGAAACTGAGAAGAACAGTAGCTCCTCTTCAGTCCAATACACTGTACTTCCTGGGAACAGACGCGAGTGCTATTTGTACTGTGTATGGCAATGGGAGCGCAATAGTGACTTTCTTTACCAGAAAACACCTCTTGCTCGTAGGACCAGAAACTGAATGTGATTCAACTCCATTTAGGACTGGGAACCAATGCTAGCTTGCCTTACAAGAAACACACTCTGCTTTTGAGAAAAGAGCACTCTTCTACTCTACTGTGTTTCCTATAGGGCCAGAACAGTGTGCTTGCTCAGAACAAAAGAACTGTGCTTCCTACACACACGGGCCATATCTAGTTCAACTCCTCTTAGGAAACTGACAAGAAAAGTAGCTCTTCTTCAGTCCAATACACTGTACTTGCTGGAAACAGACGCGAGTGCTATTTGTACTGTGTATGGCAATGGGAGCACAATAGTGACTTTCCTTACTAGCAAACAACTCTTGCTGGTAGGACCAGAAACTGCATGGGATTCAACTCCATTTAGGACTGGCAAAAAAAAACGGTAGCTCGCCTTGCAAGAAACACACTCTGCTTTTGATAAAAGAGCACTCATCTACTCTACTGTGTTTCCTATGGTGTCCGAACAGTGAGCATGCTCAGAATTAAAGAACTGTGCTTCCTACACACACGGGCCATATCTAGTTCAACTCTGCTTAGGAAACTGACAAGAACAGTAGCTCCTCTTCAGTCCAATACACTGTACTTGCTGGGAACAGACGCGAGTGCTATTTGCACTGTGTATGGCAATGGGAGCGCAATAGTGACTCTTCTTATCAGAAAACTACTCTTGCTCGTAGGACCAGAAACTGAATGTGATTCAACTCCATTTAGGACTGGGAAACAAATGCCAGCTCGCCTTACAAGAAACACACTCTGCTTTTGAGAAAAGAGCACTCTTCTACTCTACTGTGTTTCTTATAGAGCCAGAACAGTGAGCTTGCTCAGAACAAAAGAACTGTACTTCGTACACATACGGGCCATATCTAGTTCAACTCTGCTTAAAAAACTGAGAAGAAAAGTAGCTCTTCTTCAGTCCAATACACTGTACATGCTGGGAACAGACACGAGTGCAATTTGCACTGTGTATGGCAATGAGAGAACAATAGTGACATTCCTTACCAGAAAACAACTCTTGGTCATAGGACCAAAAACTGCATGTGATTCAACTCCATTTAGGACTGGGAAACAAACGCTAGCTCGCCTTACAAGAAACACACTCTGCTTTTGAGAAAAGGGCACTCTTCTACTCTACTGTGTTTCCTATTGGGTCCGAACAGTGAGATTGCTCAGAACAAAAGAACTGTGCTTCCTACACACACGGGCCATATCTAGTTCAATTCTTCTTAGGAACCTGACAAAAACAGTAGATCCTCTTCAGTCCATACACTGTACATGCTGGGAACAGATGCCAGTGCTATTTGCCCTGTGTATGACAATGGGAGCACAATAGTGACTCTTCTTACCAGAAAACAACTCTTGCTCGTTAGAACCAGAAACTGCATGTGATTCAACTCCATTTAGGACTGGGAAACAAACACTAGCTCGCCTTACAAGAAACACACTCTGTTTTTGAGAAACAAGCACTCTTCTACTCTACTGTGTTTCCTATGGGGTCTGAACAGTGAGCTTGCTCCGAACAAAAGAACTGTGCTTCCTACACACACGGGCATATCTAGTTCAACTCTGCTTAGCAAACTGACAAGAACAGTAGATCCTCTTCAGTCCAATATACTGTACTTGCTGGGAACAGACACCAGTGCTATTTGCACTGTTTAGGGCAATGGGAGCACAATAGTTACTCTTCTTAACAGAAAAAAATTCTTGCTCGTAGGACCAGGAACTGCATGGGATTCAACTCCATTTCTGACTGGGAAACAAACACTAACTAGCTCGCCTTTCCAGAAACATACTCTGCTTTTGAGAAAAGAGCACTCTTCTACTCCACTGAGTTTCCCATGGAGTCCGAAGAGTGAGCTTGCTCAGAACAAAAGAACTGTGCTTCCTACACACACGGGCCATATCTAGTTCAACGCTGCTTAGGAATCTGAGAAGAACAGTAGCTCTATTCAGTCCAATACACTGTACTTGCTGGGAACAGACGCGAATGCTATTTGCACTATGTATGGCAATGGGAGCGCAATAGTGACTTTCCTTACCAGAAAACAACTCTTGCTCGTACGACCAGAAACTGCATGTGATTCAACTCCATTTAGGATTGGGAAACAAACGCTAGCTCGTGTTACAAGAAACACACTCTGCTTTTGAGAAAAGAGCAATCTTCTACTCTACTGTGTTTCCTATGGGGTACGAACAGTGAGCTTGCTCAGAACAAAAGAACTGTGCTTCCTACACACACGGGCCATATCTGGTTCAACTCTGCTTAGGAAAGTGACAGGAACAGTAGCTCCTCTTCAGTCCAATACACTGTACTTGCTGGGAACAGACGATAGTGCTATTTGAACTGTGTATGGCAATGGGAGCACAATAGTGACTTTCCTAACCAGAAAACAACTCTTGCTCCTAGGTCCAGAAACTGCATGTGATTCAACTCCATTTAGGACTGGGAAACAAATGCTAGCTTGCCTTAAAGAAACACACTCTGCTTTTGAGAAAAGAGCACTCTTCTACTCTATTGTGTTTCCTATGGAGTCCGAACATTGAGCTTTCTTAGAACAAAAGAACTGTGCTTCCTACACACACAGCCATATCTAGTTCAATTCTGCTTAGGAACCTGACAAGAACAGTAGATTCTCTTCAGTCCATTACACTGTACATGCTGGGAACCGACGCCAATGCTATTTGTCCTGTATGACAATGGGAGCGCAATAGTGACTCTTCTTACCAGAAAACAACTCTTGCTCATAGGACCTGAAACTGCATGTAACTCAACTCCATTTAGGACTGGGAAACAAACGCTAGCTCGCCTTACAAGAACCACACTCTGCTTTTGAGAAAAGTGCACTCTTCTACTCTACTGTGTATCCTATGTGTTCGAACACTGAGCTTCCTCAGAACAAAAAAACTGTGCTTCCTACACACGGGCCATGTCTAGTTCAATTCTGCTTAGGAAACTGACAAGAACAGTAGATCCTCTTCAGTCCAATACACTGTACTTGCTGGAAACAGACGCGAGTGCTATTTGCACTGTGTATGGCAAAGGGAGCACAATAGTGACTTTCCTTACTAGCAAACAACTCTTGCTGGTAGGACCAAAAACTGCATGTGATTCAACTCCATTTAGGACTGGGAAACAAACTCTAGCTCGCCTTAAAAGAAACACACTCTGCTTTTGAGGAAAGAGCACTCTTCTACTCTACTGTGTTTCCTATAGGGCCAGGACAGTGAACTTGCTCAGAAAAAAAAGAACTGTGCTTCCTACACACAGGGGCCATATGTAGTTCATCTCTGCTTAGGAAACTGACAAGAACAGTAGCTCCTCTTCAGTCCAATACACTGTACATGCTGGGAATAGATGCCAGTGCTATTTGCCCTGTGTATGGCAAAGGGAGCGCAATAGTGACTCTTTTTACAGAAAACAACTCTTGCTCGTACGACCAGAATCTGCATGTGATTCAACTCCATTTCTGACTGGAAAACAAACACTAGCTCGCCTTTCAAGAAACACAGTCTGCTTTTGAGAAAAGAACACTATTCTACTCTACTGTGGTTCCTATGGTTTCGCACAGTGAGCTTTCTCAGAACAAATGAACTGTGCTTCTTATACACACGGGCCATATCTAGTTCAACTCCTCTTAGGAAACTGAAAAGAACAGTAGCTCCTCTTCAGTCCAATACACTGTACTTCCTGGGAACAGACGCGAGTGCTATTTGTACTGTGTATGGCAATGGGGAGCGCAATAGTGACTTTCCTGACCAGAAAACAACTCTTGCTCGTAGGACCAGAAACTGCATGTGATTCAACTCCATTTAGGATTGGGAAACAAACGCTAGCTCGTGTTACAAGAAACACACTCTGCTTTTGAGAAAAGAGCACTCTTCTACTCTACTGTGTTTCCTATGGGGTACGAACAGTGAGCTTGGTCAGAACAAAAGAACTGTGCTTCCTACACACACGGGCCATATCTGGTTCAACTCTGCTTAGGAAAGTGACAGGAACAGTAGCTCCTCTTCAGTCCAATACACTGTACTTGCTGGGAACAGACGATAGTGCTATTTGAACTGTGTATGGCAATGGGAGCGCAATAGTGACTTTCCTAACCAGAAAACAACTCTTGCTCCTAGGTCCAGAAACTGCATGTGATTCAACTCCATTTAGGACTGGGAAACAAATGCTAGCTCGCCTTAAAAGAAACACACTCTGCTTTTGAGAAAAGAGCACTCTTCTACTCTATTGTGTTTCCTATGGGGTCCGAACATTGAGCTTTCTCAGAACAAAAGAACTGTGCTTCCTACACACACGGCCATATCTAGTTCAATTCTGCTTAGGAACCTGACAAGAACAGTAGATTCTCTTCAGTCCATTACACTGTACATGCTGGGAACCGAAGCCAATGCTATTTGCCCTGTGTATGACAATGGGAGCGCAATAGTGACTCTTCTTACCAGAAAACAACTCTAGCTCATAGGACCTGAAACTGCATGTAACTCAACTCCATTTAGGACTGGGAAACAAACGCTAGCTCGCCTTACAAGAACCACACTCTGCTTTTGAGAAAAGAGCACTCTTCTACTCTACTGTGTTTCCTTTAGGCCCAGAACAGTCAGCTTGCTCAGAACAAAAGAAATGTGCTTCCTACACACACGGGCCATATCTAGTTCAACTCCTCTTAGGAAACTGACAAGAACAGTAGATCCTCTTTAGTCCAATACACTGTACTTGCTGGAAACAGACGCGAGTGCTATTTGTACTGTGTATGGCAATGGGAGCACAATAGTGACTTTCCTTACTAGCAAACAACTCTTGCTGGTAGGACCAGAAACTGCATGGGATTCAACTCCATTTAGTACTGGGAAAAAAAACGCTCGCACGCCTTGCAAGAAACACACTCTGCTTTTGAGAAAAGAGCACTCATCTACTCTACTGTGTTTCCTATGGTGTCCAAACAGTGAGCTTGCTCAGAACAAAAGAACTGTGCTTCCTACACACACAGGCCATATCTAGTTCAACTCTGCTTAGGAAACTGACAAGAACAGTAGCTCCTCTTCAGTCCAATACACTGTACTTGCTGGGAACAGACGCGAGTGCAATTTGCACTGTGTATGGCAATGGGAGCGCAATAGTGACTCTTCTTATCAGAAAACTACTCTTGCTCGTAGGACCAGAAACTGCATGTGATTCAACTCCTTTTAGGACTGGGAAACAAATGCCAGCTCGCCTTACAAGAAACACACTCTGCTTTTGAGAAAAGAGCACTCATCTACTCTACTGTGTTTCTTATAGGGCCAGAACAGTGAGCTTGCTCAGAACAAAAGAACTGTACTTCGCACACACACAGGCCATATCTAGTTCAACTCTGCTTAGGAAACTGAGAAGAAAAGTAGCTCTTCTTCAGTCCAATACTCTGTACATGCTGGGAACAGACGCGAGTGCAATTTGCACTGTGTATGGCAATGAGAGAACAATAGTGACATTCCTTACCAGAAAACAACTCTTGGTCATAGGACCAAAAACTGCATGTGATTCAACTCCATTTAGGACTGGGAAACAAACACTAGCTCGCCTTACAAGAAACAGACTCTGTTTTTGAGAAACAAGCACTCTTCTACTCTACTGTGTTTCCTATGATGTCCGAACAGTGAGCTTGCTCCGAACAAAAGAACTGTGCTTCCTACACACACGGGCCATATCTAGTTCAACTCTGCTTAGGAAACTGACAAGAACAGTAGATCCTCTTCAGTCCAATATACTGTACTTGCTGGGAACAGACACCAGTGCTATTTGTACTGTTTAGGGCAATGGGAGCACAATAGTTACTCTTCTTAACAGAAAAAAGTTCTTGCTCGTAGGACCAGGAACTGCATGGGATTCAACTCCATTTCTGACTGGGAAACAAACACTAACTAGCTTGCCTTTCAGAAACATACTCTGCTTTTGATAAAAGAGCACTCTTCTACTCTTCTGTGTTTCCCATGTAGTTCGAAGAGTGAGCTTGCTCAGAACAAAAGAACTGTGCTTCCTACACACACGGGCCATATCTAGTTCAACTCTGCTTAGGAATCTGAGAAGAACAGTAGCTCCTACTCAGTAGAATACACTGTACTTGCTGGGAACAGACACGAATGCTATTTGCACTATGTATGGCAATGGGAGCTCAATAGTGACTTTCCTTACCAGAAAACAACTCTTGCTCGTACAACCAGAAACTGCATGTGATTCAACTCCATTTAGGATTGGGAAACAAACGCTAGCTCGTGTTACAAGAAACACACTCTCCTTTTGAGAAAAGAGCACTCTTCTACTCTACTGTGTTTCCTACGGTGTACGAACAGTGAGCTTGCTCAGAACAAAAGAACTGTGCTTCCTACACACACGGGCCATATCTGGTTCAACTCTGCTTAGGAAAGTGACAGGAACTGTATCTCCTCTTCAGTCCAATACACTGTACTTGCTGGGAACAGACGCAAGTGCTATTTGAACTGTGTATGGCAATGGGAGCGCAATAGTGACTTTCCTAACCTGAAAACAACTCTTGCTCCTAGGTCCAGAAACTGCATGTGATTCAACTCCATTTAGGACTGGGAAACAAATGCTAGCTCGCCTTAAAAGAAACACACTCTGCTTTTGAGAAAAGAGCACTCTTCTACTCTATTGTGTTTCTTATGGGGTCCGAACATTGAGCTTTCTCAGAACAAAAGAACTGTGCTTCCTACACACGGCCATATCTAGTTCAATTCTGCTTAGGAACCTGACAAGAACAGTAGATTCTCTTCAGTCCATTACACTGTACATGCTGGGAACCGACGCCAATGCTATTTGCCCTGTGTATGACAATGGGAGTGCAATAGTGACTCTTCTTACCAGAAAACAACTCTTGCTCATAGGACCTGAAACTGCATGGGATTCAACTCCATTTAGGACTGTGAAACAACTGCTACCTCGCCTTACAAGAAACACACTCTGCTTTTGAGAAAAGAGCACTCTTCTACTCTACTGTGTTTCCTATAGTGCCAAGACAGTGAACTTGCTCAGAAAAAAAGAACTGTAATTCTTACACACAGGGGCCATATGTAGTTCATCTCTGCTTAGGAAACTGACAAGAATAGTAGCTCCTCTTCAGTCCAATACACAGTACATTCTGGGAACAGATGCCAATGCTATTTGCCCTGTGTATGTAAATGGGAGCACAATTGTGACTCTTCTTACCAGAAAACAATTCTTGCTCGTATGACCAGAATCTGCATGTGATTCAACTCCATTTCTGACTGGGTAACAAACGCTAGCTCGCCTTACAAGAAACACACTCTGCTTTTGATAAAAGAGCACTCTTCTACTCTACTGTGTTTCCTATGGGGTCCGAACAGTGAGCTTGCTCAGAACAAAAGAACTGTGCTTCCTACACACACGGCCATATCTAGTTCAATTCTGCTTAGGAACCTGACAAGAACAGTAGGTCCTCTTCCGTCCAATACACTGTACATGCTGGCAACAGACGCCAGTGCTATTTGCCCTGTGTATGACAATGGGAGCGCAATAGTGACTCTTCTTACCAGAAAACAACTCTTGCTCAAAGGACCAGAAACTGCATGTAACTCAACTCCATTTAGGACTGGGAAACAAACGCTAGCTCGCCTTACAAGAACCACACTCTGCTTTTGAGAAAAAAGCACTCTTCTACTCTACTGTGTTTCCTTTAGGCCCAGAACAGTCAGCTTGCTCAGAACAAAAGAACTGTGCTTCCTACACACAGGGGCCATATCTAGTTCAACTCTGCTTAGGAAACTGACAAGAACAGTAGCTCCTCTTCAGTCCAATACACTGTACATGCTGGGAACAGATGGCAGTGCTATTTGCCCTGTGTATGACAATGGGACCGCAATAGTGTCTCTTCTTACCAGAAAACAACACTTGCTCGTAGGACCAGAAACTGCATGGGATTCAACTCCATTTCTGACTAGGAAACAAACACTAGCTCGCCTTTCAAGAAACACAATCTGCTTTTGAGAAAAGAATACTCTTCTACTCTACTGTGTATCCTATGTGTTCCGAACACTGAGCTTGCTCAGAACAAATGAACTGTGCTTCCTACACACGGGCCATATCTAGTTCAACTCTGCTTAGGAAACTGACAAGAACAGTAGATCCTCTTCAGTCCAATACACTGTACTTGCTGGAAACACACGCGAGTGCTATTTGCACTGTGTATGGCAAAGGGAGCACAATAGTGACTTTCCTTACTAGCAAAAAACTCTTGCTGGTAGGACCAAAAACTGCATGTGATTCAACTCCATTTAGGACTGGGAAACAAACTCTAGCTCGCCTTAAAAGAAACACACTCTGCTTTTGAGAAAAGAGCACTCTTCTACTCTACTGTGTTTCCTATAGGGCCAGGACAGTGAACTTGCTCAGAAAAAAAAGGACTGTGCTTCCTACACACAGGGGCCATATGTAGTTCATCTCTGCTTAGGAAACTGAGAAGAACAGTAGCTCCTCTTCAGTCCAATACACTGTACATGCTGGGAACAGATGCCAGTGCTATTTGCCCTGTGTATGGCAAAGGGAGCGCAATAGTGACTCTTTTTACAGAAAACAACTCTTGCTCGTACGACCAGAATCTGCATGTGATTCAACTCCATTTCTGACTGGAAAACAAATACTAGCTCGCCTTTCAAGAAACACAGTCTGCTTTTGAGAAAAGAACACTCTTCTACTCTACTGTGGTTCCTATGGTGTCGCACAGTGAGGTTTCTCAGAACAAAAGAACTGTGCTTCTTATAGACACGGGCCATATCTAGTTCAACTCCTCTTAGGAAACTGAGAAGAACAGTAGCTCCTCTTCAGTCCAATACACTGTACTTCCTGGGAACAGACGCGAGTGCTATTTGTACTGTGTATGGCAATGGGAGCGCAATAGTGACTTTCCTTACCAGAAAACAACTCTTGCTCGTAGGACCAGAAACTGAATGTGATTCAACTCCATTTAGGACTGGGAACCAACGCTAGCTTGCCTTACAAGAAACACACTCTGCTTTTGAGAAAAGAGCACTCTTCTACTCTACTGTGTTTCCTATAGGGCCAGAACAGTGAGCTGGCTCAGAACAAAAGAACTGTGCTTCCTACACACACGGGCCATATCTAGTTCAACTCCTCTTAGGAAACTGACAAGAACAGTAGATCCTCTTCAGTCCAATACACTGTACTTGCTGGAAACAGACGCGAGTGCTATTTGTACTGTGTATGGCAATGGGAGCACAATAGTCACTTTCCTTACTAGCAAACAACTCTTGCTGGTAGGACCAAAAACTGCATGGGATTCAACTCCATTTAGGACTGGGAAAAAAACGCTAGCTCGCCTTACAAGAAACATACTCCGCTTTTGAGAAAAGAGCACTCTTCTACTCTACTGTGTTTCCTATAGGGCCAGGACAGTGAACTTGCTCAGAAAAAAAGAACTGTGCTTCCTACACAAAGGGGCCATATCTAGTTCATCTCTGCTTAAAAAACTGACAAGAACAGTAGCTCATCTTCATTCCAATACACTGTACATGCTGGGAACAGATGCCAGTGCTATTTGCCCTGAGTATGTTAATGGGAGCGCAATAGTGACTTTCCTTACCAGAAAACAACTCTTGCTCGTAGGAACAGAAACTGCATGTTATTCAACTCCATTTAGGACTGAGAAACAAACGCTAGCTCGCCTTACAAGAAACACACTCCGCTTTTGAGAAAAGGGCACGCTTCTACTCTACTGTGTTTCCTATGGGGTCCGAACAGTGAGCTTGCTCAGAACAAAAGAAATGTGCTTCCTACACACACGGCCATATCTAGTTCAATTCTGCTTAGGAAACTGACAAGAACAGTAGATCCTCTTCAGTCCAATACACTGTACTTGCTGGGAACAGACGCCATCGCTATTTACCCTGTGTATGACAATGGGAGCGCAATAGTGACTCTTCTTACCAGAAAACAACTCTTGCTCATAGGACCAGAAACTGCATGTAACTCAACTCCATTTAGGACTGGGAAACAAACGCTAGCTCGCCTTACTAGAAACACACTCTGCTTTTGAGAAAAGCGCACTCTTCTACTCTACTGTGTTTCCTATGGGGTCCGAACAGTGAGCTTGCTCAGAACAAAAGAACTGTGCTTCCTACACACATGGGCCATGTCTAATTCAACTCTGCTTAGGAAACTGACAGGAACAGTAGCTCCTCTTCAGTCCAATACAGTGTACTTGCTGGGAACAGACGCGAGTGCTATTTGTACTGTGTATGGCAATGGGAGAGCAATAGTGACTCTTCTTACCAGAAAACAACTCTTGCTCGTAGGACCACAAACTGCATGTGACTGAATTCCATTTAGGACAGGGAAACAAAAGCCCGTTCTCCTTACAAGAAACACACTCTGCTTTTGAGAAAAGAGCACTCTTCTACTGTACTGTGTTTCTTATAGGGCCAGAACAGTGAGCTTGCTCAGAACAAAAGAACTGTACTTCCTACACACACGGGCCATATCTAGTTCAACTCTGCTTAGGAAACTGACAAGAAAAGTAGCTCTTCTTCAGTCCAATACACTGTACATGCTGGGATCAGACGCGAGTGCAATTTGCACTGTGTATGGCAATTAGAGCACAATAGTGACATTCCTTACCAGAAAACAACTCTTGCTCATAGGACCAAACTGCATGTGATTCAACTCCATTTAGGACTGGGAAACAAACGCTAGCTCGCCTTAAAAGAAACACACTCTGCTTTTGAGAAAAGAGCACTCTTCTACTCTACTGTGTTTCCTATGGGATCCGAAAAGTGAGCTTTCTCAGAACAAAAGACCTGTGCTTCCTACACACACGGGCCATATCTGCCTCAACTCTGCTTAGGAAACTGACAAGAAGAGTAGCTCCTATTCAGTCCAATACACTGTACTTGCTGGGAACAGACGCAAGTGCTATTTGAACTGTGTATGGCAATGGGAGCACAATAGTGACTTTCATTACCAGAAAACATCTCTTGCTCATAGGACCAGAAACTGCATGTGATTCAACTCCATTTAAGACTGGGAAACAAACGCTAGGTAGCCTTACAAGAAACACACTCTGCTTTTGAGAAAAGAGCACTCTTCTACTCTATTGTGTTTCCTATGGGGTCCGAACAGTGAGCTTGCTCTGAAAAAAAGAACTGTGCTTCCTACACACATGGCCAGATCTAGTTCAATTCTGCTTAGGAACCTCACAAGAACAGTAGATTCTCTTCAGTCCAATACACTGTACATGCTGGGAACCGACGCCAGTGCTATTTGCCCTGTGTATGACAAAAATGGAGCGCAATAGTAACTCTTCTTACCAGAAAACAACTCTTGCTCATAGGAATAGAAACTGCATGTGATTCAACTCCATTTAGACTGGGAAACAAATGGTAGCTCGCCTTACAAGAAACACACTCTGCTTTTGAGATAAGAGCACTCTTCTACTCTAATGTGTTTCTTATTGGGTCCGAACAGTGAGCTTGCTCAGAACAAAAGAACTGTGCTTCCTACACACATGGCCATATCTAGTTCAATTCTGCTTAGGAACCTGACAAGAACAGTAGATTCTCTTCAGTCCAATACACTGTACATGCTGGGAATCGACGCCAGTGCTATTTGCACTGTGTATGGCAATGGGAGCGCAATAGTGACTCTTCTTATCAGAAAACTACTCTTGCTCGTAGGACCAGAAACTGAATGTGATTCAACTCCATTTAGGACTGGGAAACAAACGCCAGCTCGCCTTACTAGAAACACACTCTGCTTTTGAGAAAAGAGCACTGTTCTACTCTACTGTGTTTCTTACAAGGCCAGAAGAGTGAGCTTGCTCAGAACAAATGAACTGTACTTCCTACACACGGGCCATATCTAGTTCAACTCTGCATAGGAAACAGAGAATGAAAGTAGCTCTTCTTCAGTCCAATACACTGTACATGCTGGGAACAGAAGCGAGTGCAGTTTGCACTGTGTATGGCAATGAGAGCACAATAGTGACATTCCTTACCGGAAAACAACTTTTGCTCATAGGACCAAAAACTGCATGTGATTCAACTCCATTTAGGACTGTGAAAAAAACGCTAGCTCGCCTTACAAGAAACACACTCTGCTTTTGAGAAAAGAGCACACTTCTACTCTACTGTGTTTCCTATAGGGAAAGAACAGAGAGCTTGCTCAGAACAAAAGAACTGTGCTTCCTACATACACGGCCATATCTAGTTCAATTCTGCTTAGGAAACTGACAAGACCAATAGATCCTTTTCAGTCCATTACACTGTACATGCTGGGAACAGACGTGAGTGATATGTGTCCTGTGTATGACAATGGGAGCCCAATAGTGACTCTTCTTACCAGAAAACTACTCTTGTTCATTGGGCCAAAAACTGCATGTGACTGAAATTCATTTAGGACTGGGAAACAAACGCCATCTCGCCTTACAAGAAACACACTCTGCTTTTGAGAAAAGAGCACTCTTCCACTCTACTGTGTTTCCTATGGGGTCCGAAAAGTGAGCTTGTTCAGAACAAAAGAACTGTGCTTCCTACACACACGGGCCATATCTAGTACAACTCTGCTTAGGAACCTGTCAAGAACAGTAGATCCTCTTCAGTCCAATACACTGTACATGCTGGGAACCGACGCCAGTGCTATTTGCCCTGTGTATGACAATGGGAGCACAATGGTGACTCTTCTTACCAGAAAACAACTCTTGCTCATAGGAACAGAAACTGCATGTGATTCAACTCCATTTAGGACTGGGAAACAAACGCTAGCTCGCCTTACAAGAAACACACTCTGCTTTTGAGAAAAGGGCACTCTTTTACTCTACTGTGTTTCCTATGGGGTCCGAACAGTGAGCTTGCTCAGAACAAAAGACTTGTGCTTCCTACACACACGGGCCATATCTGGTTCAACTCTGCTGAGGAAACTGACAAGAACAGTAGCTCCTCTTCAGTCCAATACACTGTACTTGCTGGGAACAGACGCAAGTGCTATTTGAACTGTGTATGGCAATGGGAGCACAATAGTGACTTTCCTTACCAGAAAACATAGCTTGCTCGTAGGGCCAGAAACTGCATGTGATTCAACTCCATTTAAGACTGGGAAACAAACGCTAGCTCGCCTTTCAAGAAACACACTCTGCTTTTGAGAAAAGAGCACTCTAATACTCTATTGTGTTTCCTATGTGTCCGAACAGTGAGCTTGCTTAGAACAAAAGAACTGTGCTTCCTACACACATGGGCCATATCTGGTTCAACTCCTCTTAGGAAAATGACAAGAACATTAGCTCCTTTTCAGTCCAATACACTGTACTTGCTGGGAACAGACGCGAATGCTATTTGCACTGTGTATGGCAATGGGAGCGCAATAGTGACTCTTCAAATCAGAAAACTACTCTTGCTCGTAATACCAGAAACTGCATGTGATTCAACTCCATTTAGGACTGGAAAACAAATGCTAGCTTGCCTTACAAGAAACACACTCTGCTTTTGAGAAAAGAGCACTCTTCTACTCTACTGTGTTTCTTATAGGGCCAGAACAGTGAGCTTGCTCAGAACAAAAGAACTGTACTTCCTACACACACTGGCCATATCTAGTTCAACTCTGCTTAGGAAACTGAGAAGAAAAGTAGCTCTTCTTCAGTACAATACACTGTACATGCTGGGAACAGACGCGAGTGCTATTTGCACTGTGTATGGCAATGAGAGCACAATAGTGACATTCCTTACCAGAAAACAACTCTCGCTCATAGGACCAAAAACTGCATGTGATTCAACTCCATTGAGGACTGGAAAACAAACACTAGTTGGCCTTACAAGAAACACACTCTGCTTTTCAGAAACAAGCACTCTTCTACTCTACTGTGTTTCCTATGGGGTCCGAACAGTGAGCTTGCTCCGAACAGAAGAACTGTGCTTCCTACACACACGGGCCATATCTAGTTCAACTCTGCTTAGGAACCTGACAAGAACAGTAGATCCTCTTCAGTCCAATACACTGTACATGCTGGGAACCGACGCCAGTGCTATTTGCCCTGTGTATGACAATGGGAACGCAATAGTGACTCTTCTTACCAGAAAACAATTCTTGCTCATAGGAACAGAAACTGCATGTGATTCAACTCCATTTAGTACTGGGAAACAAACGCTAACTCGCCTTACAAGAAACACACTCTGCTTTTGAGAAAAGGGCACTCTTCCACTCTACTGTGTTTCCTATGGGGTCTGAACAGTGAGCTTGCTCAGAACAAAAGACCTGTGCTTCCTACACACACGGGCCATATCTGGTTCAACTCTGCTTAGGAAACTGACAAGAACAGTAGATCCTCTTCAGTCCAATACACTGTACATGCTAGGAACCGACGCCAATGCTATTTGCCCTGTGTATGAAAATGGGAGTGCAATAGTGACTCTTCTTACCAGAAAACAACTCTTGCTCATAGGACAAGAAACTGCATGTGATTCAACTCCACTTAGGACTGGGAAACAAACGCTAGCTCGCCTTACAAGAAACACACACTGCTTTTGAGAAAAGGGCACGCTTCTACTCTACTGTGTTTCCTATGGGGTCCGAACAGTGAGCTTGCTCAGAACAAAAGAACTGTGCTTCCTACACACACGGCCATATCTAGTTCAATTCTGCTTAGGAAAATGACAAGAAAAGTAGATCCTCTTCAGTCCAATACACTGTACTTGCTGGGAACAGACGCGAGTGCTATTTGCACTGTGTATGGCAATGAGAGCACAATAGTGACATTCCTTACCAGAAAACAACTCTTGCTCACAGGACCAAAAACTGCATGTGATTCAACTCCATTTAGGACTGGAAAACAAACGCTAGCTCGCCTTACAAGAAACACACTCTGCTTTTCAGAAACGAGCACTCTTCTACTCTACTGTGTTTCCTATGCGGTCAGAACAGTGAGCTTGCTCCGAACAAAAGAACTGTGCTTCCTACACACACGGGCCATATCTAGTTCAACTCTGCTTAGGAACCTGACAAGAACAGTAGATCCTCTTCAGTCCAATACACTGTACATGCTGGGAACCAACGCCAGTGCTATTTGCCCTGTGCATGACAATGGGAACGCAATAGTGACTCTTCTTACCAGAAAACAACTCTTGCTCATAGGAACAGAAACTGCATGTGATTCAACTCCATTTAGGACTGGGAAACAAACGCTAGCTCGCCTGACAAGAAACACACTCTGCTTTTGAGAAAAGGGCACTCTTCTACTCTACTGTGTTTCCTATGGGGTCCGAACAGTGAGCTTGCTCAGAACAAAAGACCTGTGCTTCCTACACACACGGACCATATCTGGTTCAACTCTGCTTAGGAAACTGACAGGAACAGTAGATCCTTATCAGTCCAATACACTGTACTTGCTGGAAACAGACGCGAGTGCATTTGCACTGTGTATGGCAATGGGAGCACAATAGTGACTTTCCTTACTAGCAAACAACTCTTGCTGGTAGGACCAAAAACTGCATGTGATTCAACTCCATTTAGGACTGGGAAACAAACGCTAGCTCGCCTTACAAGAAACATACTCTGCTTTTGAGAAAAGAGCACTCTTCTACTCTACTGTGTTTCCTATAGGGCCAGGACAGTGAACTTGCTCAGAAAAAAGAACTGTGCTTCCTACACAAAGGGTCCATATCTACTTCATCTCTGCTTAGGAAACTGACAAGAACAGTAGCTCTTCTTCAGTCCAATACACTGTACATGCTGGGAACAGATGCCAGTGCTATTTGCCCTGAGTATGTTAAAGGGAGCGCAACAGTGACTCTTCTTCCCAGAAAACAACTCTTGCTCCTACGACCAAAAACTCCATGTGACTCAATTCCATTTAGGACTGGGAAACAAACGCTAGCTCGCCTTACAAGAAACACACTCTGCTTTTGACAAAAAGCACTCTTCTACTCTACTGTGTTTCCTATAGGGCAAGAACAATGAGCTTGCTCAGAACAAAAGAACTGTGCTTCCTACACACACGGGCCATATCTAGTTCAACTCTGCTTAGGAAACTAACAAGAACAGTAACTCCTCTTCAGTCAAATACACTGTACTTGCGGGCAACAGACGCGAGTGCTATTTGCACTGTGTATGGCAATGGGAGTGCAAAAGTGACTCTTTTACCAGAAAACAACTCTTGCTCGTAGGAACAGAAACTGCATGTGATTCAACTCCATTTAGGACTGGGAAACAAACGCTAGCTTGCCTTACAAGAAACACACTCTGCTTTTGAGAAAAGGGCACGATTCTACTCTACTGTGTTTCCTATGGGGTCCGAACAGTGAGCTTGCTCAGAACAAAAGAACTGTGCTTCCTACACACACGGCCATATCTAGTTCAATTCTGATTAGAAACCTGACAAGAACAGTAGATCTTCTTCAGTCCAATACACGGTACTTGCTGGGAACAGAGGCCAGCGCTATTTGCCCTGTGTATGACAATGGGAGCGCAATAGTGACTCTTCTTACCAGAAAACAACTCTTGCTCATAGGACCAGAAACTGCATGTAACTCAACTCCATTTAGGACTTGGAAACAAACGCTAGCTCGCCTTACAAGAAACACACTCTGCTTTTGAGAAAAGAGCACTCTTCTACTCTACTGTGTTTCCTATGGGGTCCGAACAGTGAGCTTGCTCAGAACAAAAGAACTGTGCTTCCTGCACACATGGGCCATGTCTAATTCAACTCTGCTTAGGAAACTGACTGGAATAGTAGCTCCTCTTCAGTCCAATACAGTGTACTTGCTGGGAACAGACGCGAGTGCTATTTGTACTGTGTATGGCAATGGGAGAGCATTAGTGACTCTTCTTACCAGAAAACAACTCTTGCTCGTAGGACCACCAACTGCATGTGACTGAACTCCATTTAGGACTGGGAAACAAAAGCCAGTTTGTTACAAGAAACACACTCTGCTTTTGAGAAAAGAGCACTCTTCTACTCTACTGTGTTTCTTATGGGGTCCGAACAGTGAGCTTGCTCAGAACAAAAGAACTGTGCTTCCTACACACACGGGCCATATCTAGTTCAACTCTTCTTAGGAACCTGACAAGAACAGTAGCTCCTCTTCAGTCCAATACACTGTACATGCTGGGAACCGACGCCAGTGCTATTTGCCCTGTGTATGGCAATGGGAACGCAATAGTGCCTCTTCTTACCTGAAAACAACTCTTGCTCATAGGAACAGAAACTGCATGTGATTCAACTCCATTTAGGACTGGGAAACAAACGCTAGCTCGCCTTAAAAGAAACACACTCTGCTTTTGAGAAAAGAGCACTCTTCTACTCTACTGTGTTTCCTATGGGTTCCGAACAGTGAGCTTGCTCAGAACAAAAGACCTGTGCTTCCTACACACACGGGCCATTTCTGGTTCAACTCTGCTTAGGAAACTGACAAGAAGAGTAGCTCCTCTTCAGTCCAATACACTGTACTTGCTGGGAACAGACGCAAGTGCTATTTGAACTGTGTATGGCAATGGGAGCGCAATAGTGACTTTCATTACCAGAAAACATCTCTTGCTCGTAGGACCAGAAACTGCATGTGATTCAACTCCATTTAAGACTGGGAAACAAACGCTAGCTAGCCTTACAATAAACACAATCTGCTTTTGAGAAAAGAGCACTCTTCTACTCTATTGTGTTTCCTATTGGGTCCGAACAGTGAGCTTGTTCAGAACAAAAGAACTGTGCTTCCTACACACATGGCCATATCTAGTTCAATTCTGCTTAGGAACCTGACAAGAACAGTAGCTCCTCTTCAGTCCAATACACTGTACATGCTGGAAACCGACGCCAGTGCTATTTGCACTGTGTATGGCAATGGGAGCGCAATAGTGACTCTTCTTATCAGAAAACTACTCTTGCTCGTAGGACCAGAAACTCCATGTGTTTCAACTCCACTTAGGACTGGGAAACAAACGCTAGCTCGGCTTAGAAGAAACACACTCTGCTTTTGAGAAAAGAGCACTCTTCCTCTCTACTGTGTTTCCTACAGGGCCAGAACAGTGAGCTTGCTCAGAAGAAAAGTACTGTACTTCCTACACACGGGCCATATCTAGTTCAACTCTGCTTAGGAAACAGAGAAGAGAAGTAGCCTAACTTCAGTCCAATACACTGTACTTGCTGGGAACAGAGGCCAGTGCTATTTGCACTGTGTATGACAATGAGAGCACAATAGTGACTCTTCTTACCAGAAAACAACTCTTGCTCGTAGGACCAGAAACTGCATGGGATTCAACTCCATTTAGGACTGTGAAAAAAACGCTAGCTCGCCTTACAAGTAACACACTCTGCTTTTGAGAAAAGAGCACTCTTCTACTCTACTGTGTTTCCTATGGGGTCCAAACAGAGAACTTGCTCAGAACAGAAGAACTGTGCTGCCTACACCCAGGCCATATCTAGTTCAATTCTGCTTAGGAACCTGACAAGAACAGTAGATCCTCTTCAGTCCAATACACTGTACTGCTGGGAATAGACAACAGTGCTATTTGTCCTGTGTATGGCAATGGCAACACAATAGTGATTCTTCTTACCATAAAACAACTCTTGCTCGTAGGACCAGAAACTGCATGTGATTCCACTCCATTTGGGACTGGGAAACAAACGCTAGCTCACCTTACAAGAAACACACTCTGCTTTAGAGAAATGAGCACTCTTCTACTCTACTGTGTTTACAATAGGGCCAGAGCAGTGAGCTTGCTCAGAACAAAAGAACTGTGCTTCCTACACACTCGGGCCATATCTAGTTCAACTCTGCATAGGAAACTGACAAGAACAGTAGCTCCTCTTCAGACCGATACACTGTACTTCCTGGGAACAGACAGGACTGCTATTTGCACTGTGTATGGCTATTGGAGCACAATAGTGACTCGTCTTACCAGAAAACAACTCTTGCTCGTAGGACAAAAAACTGCATGTGACTCAACTCCATTTAGGACTGGGAAACAAACGCTAGCTCCCCTTCCAAGAAACACACTCTGCTTTTGAGAAAAGAGCACTCTTCTACTCTACTGTGTTTCCTATGGGTTCCGAACAGTGAGCTTGCTCAGAACAAAAAAACTGTGCTTCCTACACACACGGCCATATCTAGTTCAAGTCTGCTTAGGAACCTGACAAGAACAGTAGATCCTCTTCCATCCAATACACTGTACTTGCTGGGAAAACACGCCAGTGTTATTTGTCCTGTGTATGGCAAAGGCAGCGCAATAGTGACTCTTCTTACCAGAAAACAACTCTTGCTCGTAGGACCAGAAACTGCATGTGATTCAACTCCATTTAGGACTGGGAAACAAACGCTAGCTCGCCCTACAAGAAACACACTCTGCATTGAGAAAAGAGCACTGTTCTACTCTACTGTGTTTCTTATGGGGTCCAAACAGTGAGCTTGCTCAGAACAAAAGAACTGTGCTTCCTACACACGCGGGACATATCTCGTTCAACTCTGCTTAGGAAACTGACAAGAACAGTAGCTCCTATTCAGTCCGATACACTGTACTTGCTGGGAACAGACGTGAGTGCTATTTGCACTGTGTATGGCAATGGGAGCGCAATAGTGACTTTCCTTACCAGAAAACAACTCTTGTTTGTAGGACCAGAAACTGCATGGGATTCAACTCCATATAGGACTGGAAAACAAATGCTAGCTCCCCTTACAAGAAACACAATCTGCTTTTGAGAAAAGAGCACTCTTCTACTCTACTGTGATTCCTATAGTGCCAGAACAGTGAGCTTGCTCAGAACAAAAGAACTGTGCTTCCTACACACACGGTCACATCTAGTTCAACTCTGCTTATGAAACTGACAAGAACAGTAGATCCTCTTCAGTCCAATACACTGTACTTGCTGGGAACAGACGCGAGTGCTATTTGCACTGTTTATGGCAATGGGAGCGCAATAGTGACTTTCCTTACCAGAAAACAACTCTTGCTCATAGGACCTGAAACTGCTTGTGATTCAACTCCATTTAGGACTGGGAAACAAACGCTAGCTCGCCTTACAAGAAACACACTCTGCTTTTGAGGAAAGAGCACTCTTCTACTCTACTGTGTTTCCTATAGGGTCAGAACAGTGAGCTTGCTGAGTACAAAAGAACTGTGCTTCCTACACCATTGGCCATATCTAGTTCAACTCTGCTTAGGAACCTGACAAGAACAGTAGATCCTTTTCATTCCAATACACTGTACATGCTGGGAAGAGAAACCAGTGCTATTTGCCCTGTGTATGACAATGGGAGCACAATAGTGACTCTTCTTGCCAGAAAAAACTCTTGCTCGTAGGACCAGAAACTGCATGTGATTCAACTCAATTTAGGACTGCGAAACAAACGCTAGCTCGCCTTACAAGAAACACAATCTGCTTTTGAGAATAGAGCACTCTTCTACTCTACAGTGTTTCCTATAAGGCGAGAACAGTGAGCTTGCTCAGAACAAAAGAACTGTGCTTCCTACAAGCACGGGCCATATCTAGTTCAATTCTGCTTAGGAAACTGAAAAGAACAGTAGCTCCTCTTCAGTCCAATACACTGTACTTGCTGGGAAAAGACGCCAGTGGTATTTGCACTGTGTATGACAATGGGAACGCAATAGTGACTCTTCTCACCACAAAACAACTCTTGCTCGTAGGACCAGAAACTGCATGTGATTCAACTCCACTTAGGACTGGGAAACAAACGCTAGCTTGCCTTACAAGAAACACACTCTGCTTTTGAGAAAAGAGCACTCTTCTACTCTACTGTGTTTTCTATGGGGTCCGAACAGTGAGCTTGCTGAGAAAAAAAGAACTGTGCTTCCTACACACACGGGCCATATCTAGTTCAACTCTGCTTAGGAAACTGACAAGAACAGTAGATCCTCTTCAGTCCAATACACTGTACTTGCTGGGAACAGAAGCAAGGGCTGTTTGCACTGTGTATGGCAAAGGGAGCGCAATAGTGACTCTTCTAACCAGAAAACAACTCTTGCTCGTAGGACCAGAAACTGCATGTGTATTTGAACTCCATTTAGGACTGGGAAACAAATGCTAGTTCGCCTTACAAGAAACACACTCTGCTTTTGAGAAAAGAGCACCCGTCTACTCTACTGTGTTTCCTATGGGGTTCGAACACTGAGCTTGCTCAGAACAAAAGAACTGTGCTTCCTACACACACGGGCCACATCTAGTTCAACTCTGCTTAGGAACCTGACAAGAACTGTAGCTCCTCTTCAGTCCAATACACTGTACTTGCTGGAAACAGAAGTGAGTGCTATTTGTACTGGGTATGGCAATGGGAGCGCAATAGTGACTCTTCTTACCAGAAAACAACTCTTGCTCGTAGGACCAGAAACTGCATTTGATTCAACTCCATTTAGGACTAGGAAACAAAAGCTAGCTCGTCTTACAAGAAACACACTCTGCTTTTGAGAAAAGAGCACTCTTCTACTCTACTGTTTTTCCTATAGAGCCAGAAGAGTGAGCTTGCTCAGAACAAAAGAACTGTGCTACTTACACACACGGGCCATATCTAGTTCAATTCTGCTTAGGAAACTGACAAGAACAGTAGCTCCTCTTCAGTCCAATACACTGTACTTGCTGGGAACAGACGCGAGTGCTATTTGCACTGTGTAAGGCAAAGGCAGCACAATAGTGACTCTTCTTACCAGAAAACAACTCTTGCTCGTAGGACCCAAAACTGCCTGTGACTCAACTCCATTTAGGACTGGGAAACAAACGCGAGCTCGCCTTCCAAGAAACACACTCTGCTTTAGAGAAAAGAGCACTCTTCTACTCTACTGTGTTTCCTATGGGGTTAGAACAGTGAGCTTGCTCAGAACAAAAAAACTGTGCTTCCTACACACATGGCCATATCTAGTTCAAATCTGCTTAGGAACCTGACAAGAACAGTAGATCCTCTTCCGTTCAATACACTGTACTTGCTGGGAAAAGACGCCAAGGCTATTTGTCCTGTGTATGGCAATGGCAGCACAATAGTGACTCTTCTTACCAGAAAACAACTCTTGTTTGTAGGACCAGAAACTGCATGTGATTCAACTCCATATTGGACTGGGAAAAAAACGCTAGCTTGCCTTACAAGAAACACACTCTGCTTTTGAGAAAAGAGCACTCTTCTACTCTACTGTGTTTCCTATGGTGTCCAAACAGTGAGCTTGCTCAGAACAAAAGAACTGTGATTCCTACACACACCGACCATATCTAGTTCAACTCTCCTTAGGAAACTGACAAGAACAGTAGCTCCTATTCAGTCCAATACACTGCACTTGCTGGGAACAGACGTGAGTGCTATTTGCACTGTGTATGGCAAAGGGAGCACAATAGTAACTTTCCTTACCAGAAAACAACTCTTGCTCATAGGACCGGAAACTGCCTGTAATTGAACTCCATTTAGGACAGGGAAACAAACGCTAGCTCGCCTACAAGAAACACACTCTGCTCTTGAGAAAAGAGCACTATGCTACTTTACTGTGTTTCCTATGAGGTCCAAACAGTAAGCTTGCTCAGAACAAAAAAAAACGTGATTCCTACACACACCGCCACACCTAGTTCAATTCTGCTTAGGAACCTGAGAAGAAGAGTAGATCCTCTTCAGTCCAATACACTGTACTGAGGGGAACAGACAACAGTGCTATTTGTCCTGTGTAGGGCAATGGCAGCACAATAATGACTCTTCTTACCAGAAAACAACTCTTGCTCATAGGACCAGAAACTGCATGGGATTCAACTCCATTTAGGACAGGGAAACAAACGCTAGCTTGCCTTACAAGAAACACACTCTGCTTTTGAGAAAAGAGCACACTTCTACTCTACTGAGTTTCCTATGGGGTCCAAACAGTGAGCTTGCTCAGAACAAAAGAACTCTGCTTCCTACACACACCGATCATATCTAGTTCAACTCTGCTTAGGAACCTGACAAGAACAGTAGATCCTCTTCAGTCCAATACACTGTACTTGCTGGGAACAGATGCAAGTGCTATTTGAACTGTGTATGGCAATGGGAGCGCAATAGTGACTTTCCTTACCAGAAAACATCTCTTGCTCGTAGGAACAGAAACTGCATGTGATTCAACTCCATTTAAGACTGGGAAACAAACGCTAGCTCGCCTTTCAAGAAACACACTCTGCTTTTGAGAAAAGAGCACTCTTCTACTCTATTGTGTTTCCTATGTGTCCGAACAGTGAGCTTGCTTAGAACAAAAGAACTGTGCTTCCTACACACATGGGCCATATCTGGTTCAACTCCTCTTAGGAAAATGACAAGAACATTAGCTCCTTTTCAGTCCAATACACTGTACTTGCTGGGAACAGACGCGAATGCTATCTGCACTGTGTATGGCAATGGGAGCGCAATAGTGACTCTTCAAATCAGAAAACTACTCTTGCTCGTAATACCAGAAACTGCATGTGATTCAACTCCATTTAGGACTGGAAAACAAATGCTAGCTTGCCTTACAAGAAACACACTCTGCTTTTGAGAAAAGAGCACTCTTCTACTCTACTGTGTTTCTTATAGGGCCAGAACAGTGAGCTTGCTCAGAACAAAAGAACTGTACTTCCTACACAAACTGGCCATATCTAGTTCAACTCTGCTTAGGAAACTGAGAAGAAAAGTAGCTCTTCTTCAGTACAATACACTGTACATGCTGGGAACAGACGCGAGTGCTATTTACACTGTGTATGGCAATGAGAGCACAATAGTGACATTCCTTACCAGAAAACAACTCTCGCTCATAGGACCAAAAACTGCATGTGATTCAACTCCATTGAGGACTGGAAAACAAACACTAGCTCGCCTTACAAGAAACACACTCTGCTTTTCAGAAACGAGCACTCTTCTACTCTACTGTGTTTCCTATGGGGTCCGAACAGTGAGCTTGCTCCGAAGAGAAGAACTGTGCTTCCTACACACACGGGCCATATCTAGTTCAACTCTGCTTAGGAACCTGACAAGAACAGTAGATCCTCTTCAGTCCAATACACTGTACATGCTGGGAACCGACGCCAGTGCTATTTGCCCTGTGTATGACAATGGGAACGCAATAGTGACTCTTCTTACCAGAAAACAATTCTTGCTCATAGGAACAGAAACTGCATGTGATTCAACTCCATTTAGGACTGGGAAACAAACGCTAGCTCGCCTTACAAGAAACACACTCTGCTTTTGAGAAAAGGGCACTCTTCTACTCTACTGTGTTTCCTATGGGGTCCGAACAGTGAGCTTGCTCAGAACAAAAGACCTGTACTTCCTACACACACGGGCCATATCTGGTTCAACTCTGCTTAGGAAACTGACAAGAACAGTAGATCCTCTTCAGTCCAATACACTGTACATGCTAGGAACCGACGCCAGTGC
The DNA here is from genome assembly GCF_949786415.1 of Peromyscus eremicus. Lineage (NCBI taxonomy): Eukaryota > Metazoa > Chordata > Mammalia > Rodentia > Cricetidae > Peromyscus > Peromyscus eremicus. The sequence continues at coordinate 77,434 of NW_026734610.1, read as the reverse complement.
TATTTGCCCTGTGTATGAAAATGGGAGTGCAATAGTGACTCTTCTTACCAGAAAACAACTCTTGCTCGTAGGACAAGAAACTGCATGTGATTCAACTCCACTTAGGACTGGGAAACAAACGCTAGCTCGCCTTACAAGAAACACACACTGCTTTTGAGAAAAGGGCACGCTTCTACTCTACTGTGTTTCCTATGGGGTCCGAACAGTGAGCTTGCTCAGAACAAAAGAACTTTGCTTCCTACACACACGGCCATATCTAGTTCAATTCTGCTTAGGAACCTGACAAGAAAAGTAGATCCTCTTCAGTCCAATACACTGTACTTGCTGGGAACAGACGCGAGTGCTATTTGCACTGTGTATGGCAATGAGAGCACAATAGTGACATTCCTTACCAGAAAACAACTCTTGCTCACAGGACCAAAAACTGCATGTGATTCAACTCCATTTAGGACTGGAAAACAAACGCTAGCTCGCCTTACAAGAAACACACTCTGCTTTTCAGAAACGAGCACTCTTCTACTCTACTGTGTTTCATATGCGGTCAGAACAGTGAGCTTGCTCCGAACAAAAGAACTGTGCTTCCTACACACCGGCCATATCTAGTTCAACTCTGCTTAGGAACCTGACAAGAACAGTAGATCCTCTTCAGTCCAATACACTGTACATGCTGGGAACCAACGCCAGTGCTATTTGCCCTGTGCATGACAATGGGAACGCAGTAGTGACTCTTCTTACCAGAAAACAACTCTTGCTCATAGGAACAGAAACAGCATGTGATTCAACTCCATTTAAGACTGGGAAACAAACGCTAGCTAGCCTTAAAAAAACACACTCTGCTTTTGAGAAAAGAGCACTCTTCTACTCTACTGTGTTTCCTATAGGGCCAGGACAGTGAACTTGCTCAGAAAAAAGAACTGTGCTTCCTACACAAAGGGGCCATATCTCCTTCATCTCTGCTTAGGAAACTGACAAGAACAGTAGCTCTTCTTCAGTCCAATACACTGTACATGCTGGGAACAGATGCCAGTGCTATTTGCCCTGAGTATGTTAATGGGAGCGCAATAGTGACTCTTCTTACCAGAAAACAACTCTTGCTCGTACGACCAGAATCTGCATATGATTCAACTCCATTTAGGACTGGAAACAAATGCTAGCTCGCCTTACAAGAAACACACTCTGCTTTTGAGAAAAAGCACTCTTCTACTCTACTGTGTTTCCTATGGGGTCCGAACAGTGAGTTTGCTCAGAACAAAAGAACTGTGCTTCCTACACACACGGGCCATATGTAGTTCAACTCTGCTTAGGAAACTGACAAGAACAGTAGCTCCTCTTCAATCCAATACACTACTTGCTGGGAACAGATGCAAGTGCTATTTTTACTGTATATGGCAATGGGAGTACAACAGTGACTCTTCTTCCCAGAAAACAACTCTTGCTCGTACGACCAAAAACTCCATGTGACTCAATTCCATTTAGGACTGGGAAACAAACGCTAGCTCGCCTTACAAGAAACACACTCTGCTTTAGAGAAAAGAGCACTCTTCTACTCTACTGTGTTTCCTATAGGGGCAGAACAATGAGCTTGCTCAGAACAAAAGAACTGTGCTTCCTACACACACAGGCCATATCTAGTTCAACTCTGCTTAGGAAACAGACAAGAACAGTAACTCCTCTTCAGTCCAATACACTGTACTTGCTGGCAACAGACGCTAGTGCTATTTGTACTGTGTATGGCAATGGGAGCGCAATAGTGACTTTCCTTACCAGAAAACAACTCTTGCTCGTAGGACCAGAAACTGCATGTGATTCAACTCCATTTAGGACTGGTAACCAACGCTAGCTTGCCTCACAAGAAACACACTCTGCTTTTGAGAAAAGAGCACTCTTCTACTCTACTGTGTTTCCTACAGGGCCAGAACAGTGAGCTTGCTCAGAACAAAAGAACGGTGCTTCCTACACACACGGGCCATATCTAGTTCAACTCTGCTTAGGAAACTGACAAGAATAGTAGATCCTCTTCAGTCCAATAACTGTACTTGCTGGAAACAGACGCGAGTGTATTTGCACTGTGTATGGCAATGGGAGCACAATAGTGACTTTCCTTACTAGGAAACAACTCTTGCTGGTAGGACCAAAAACTGCATGTGATTCAACTCCATTTATGACTGGGAAACAAACGCTAGCTCGCCTTACAAGAAACATACTCTGCTTTTGAGAAAAGAGCACTCTTCTACTCTACTGTGTTTCCTATAGGGCCAGGACAGTGAACTTGCTCAGAAAAAAGAACTGTGCTTCCTACACAAAGGGGCCATATCTACTTCATCTCTGCTTAGGAAACTGACAAGAACAGTAGCTCTTCTTCATTCCAATACACTGTTAATGCTGGGAACAGATGCCAGTGCTATTTGCCCTGAGTATGTTAATGGGAGCGCAATAGTGACTCCTCTTACCAGAAAACAACTCTTGCTCGTACGACCAGAATCTGCATATGCTTCAACTCCATTTAGGATTGGGAAACAAATGCTAGCTCGCCTTACAAGAAACAGACTCTGCTTTTGAGAAAAAGCACTCTTCTACTCTACTGTGTTTATTATGGGGTCCGAACAGTGAGCTTGCTCAGAACAAAAGAACTGTGCCTCCTACACACACGGGCCATATGTAGTTCAACTCTGCTTAGGAAACTGACAAGAACAGTTGCTCCTCTTCAGTCCAATACACTGTACTTGCTGGGAAAAGACGCGAGTGCTATTTGCACTGCATACAGCAATAAGTGCAGAATAGTGAATCTTCTTACCAGAAAACAACTCTTGCTCTTAGGACCAGAAACTGCATTTGATTCAATCCACTTAGGAATGGGAAACAAACGCTAGCTCGCATAACAAGAAACACGCTCTGCTTTTGAGAATAGGGCACACATCTACTCCACTGTGTTTTCTATTGTGTCCAAACAGTGAGCTTGCTCAGAAAAAAAGAACTGTGCTTCCTACACACACGGGTCATATCTAGTTCAACTCTGCTTAGGAAACTGACAAGAACAGTAGCTCCTCTTCAGTCCAATACACTGTATTTGCTGGGAACAGACGCGACTGCTATTTGCACTGTGTATGGCAATGGGAGCGCAATAGTGACTCTTCTTATCAGAAAACTACTCTTGCTCGTAGGACCAGAAACTGCATGTGATTCAACTCCTTTTAGGACTGGGAAACAAATGCCAGCTCGCCTTACAAGAAACACACTCTGCTTTTGAGAAAAGAGCACTCATCTACTCTACTGTGTTTCTTATAGGGCCAGAACAGTGAGCTTGCTCAGAACAAAAGAACTGTACTTCGCACACACACAGGCCATATCTAGTTCAACTCTGCTTAGGAAACTGAGAAGAAAAGTAGCTCTTCTTCAGTCCAATACTCTGTACATGCTGGGAACAGACGCGAGTGCAATTTGCACTGTGTATGGCAATGAGAGAACAATAGTGACATTCCTTACCAGAAAACAACTCTTGGTCATAGGACCAAAAACTGCATGTGATTCAACTCCATTTAGGACTGGGAAACAAACACTAGCTCGCCTTACAAGAAACAGACTCTGTTTTTAGAAACAAGCACTCTTCTACTCTACTGTGTTTCCTATGATGTCCGAACAGTGAGCTTGCTCCGAACAAAAGAACTGTGCTTCCTACACACACGGGCCATATCTAGTTCAACTCTGCTTAGGAAACTGACAAGAACAGTAGATCCTCTTCAGTCCAATATACTGTACTTGCTGGGAACAGACACCAGTGCTATTTGTACTGTTTAGGGCAATGGGAGCACAATAGTTACTCTTCTTAACAGAAAAAAGTTCTTGCTCGTAGGACCAGGAACTGCATGGGATTCAACTCCATTTCTGACTGGGAAACAAACACTAACTAGCTTGCCTTTCCAGAAACATACTCTGCTTTTGATAAAAGAGCACTCTTCTACTCTTCTGTGTTTCCCATGTAGTTCGAAGAGTGAGCTTGCTCAGAACAAAAGAACTGCGCTTCCTTCACACACGGGCCATATCTAGTTCAACTCTGCTTAGGAATCTGAGAAGAACAGTAGCTCCTACTCAGTAGAATACACTGTACTTGCTGGAACAGACACGAATGCTATTTGCACTATGTATGGCAATGGGAGCGCAATAGTGACTTTCCTTACCAGAAAACAACTCTTGCTCGTACAACCAGAAACTGCATGTGATTCAACTCCATTTAGGATTGGGAAACAAACGCTAGCTCGTGTTACAAGAAACACACTCTCCTTTTGAGAAAAGAGCACTCTTCTACTCTACTGTGTTTCCTACGGTGTACGAACAGTGAGCTTGCTCAGAACAAAAGAACTGTGCTTCCTACACACACGGGCCATATCTGGTTCAACTCTGCTTAGGAAAGTGACAGGAACTGTATCTCCTCTTCAGTCCAATACACTGTACTTGCTGGGAACAGACGCAAGTGCTATTTGAACTGTGTATGGCAATGGGAGCGCAATAGTGACTTTCCTAACCAGAAAACAACTCTTGCTCCTAGGTCCAGAACTGCATGTGATTCAACTCCATTTAGGACTGGGAAACAAATGCTAGCTCGCCTTAAAAGAAACACACTCTGCTTTGAGAAAAGAGCACTCTTCTACTCTATTGTGTTTCTTATGGGGTCCGAACATTGAGCTTTCTCAGAACAAAAAAGAACTGTGCTTCCTACACACGGCCATATCTAGTTCAATTCTGCTTAGGAACCTGACAAGAACAGTAGATTCTCTTCAGTCCATTACACTGTACATGCTGGGAACCGACGCCAATGCTATTTGCCCTGTGTATGACAATGGGAGTGCAATAGTGACTCTTCCTACCAGAAAACAACTCTTGCTCATAGGACCTGAAACTGCATGGGATTCAACTCCATTTAGGACTGGGAAACAACTGCTACCTCGCCTTACAAGAAACACACTCTGCTTTTGAGAAAAGAGCACTCTTCTACTCTACTGTGTTTCCTATAGGGCCAAGACAGTGAACTTGCTCAGAAAAAAAAGAACTGTAATTCTTACACACAGGGGCCATATGTAGTTCATCTCTGCTTAGGAAACTGACAAGAATAGTAGCTCCTCTTCAGTCCAATACACAGTACATTCTGGGAACAGATGCCAATGCTATTTGCCCTGTGTATGTAAATGGGAGCACAATTGTGACTCTTCTTACCAGAAAACAATTCTTGCTCGTATGACCAGAATCTGCATGTGATTCAACTCCATTTCTGACTGGGTAACAAACGCTAGCTCGCCTTACAAGAAACACACTCTGCTTTTGATAAAAGAGCACTCTTCTACTCTACTGTGTTTCCTATGGGGTCCGAACAGTGAGCTTGCTCAGAACAAAAGAACTGTGCTTCCTACACACACGGCCATATCTAGTTCAATTCTGCTTAGGAACCTGACAAGAACAGTAGGTCCTCTTCCGTCCAATACACTGTACATGCTGGCAACAGACGCCAGTGCTATTTGCCCTGTGTATGACAATGGGAGCGCAATAGTGACTCTTCTTACCAGAAAACAACTCTTGCTCAAAGGACCAGAAACTGCATGTAACTCAACTCCATTTAGGACTGGGAAACAAACGCTAGCTCGCCTTACAAGAACCACACTCTGCTTTTGAGAAAAAAGCACTCTTCTACTCTACTGTGTTTCCTTTAGGCCCAGAACAGTCAGCTTGCTCAGAACAAAAGAACTGTGCTTCCTACACACAGGGGCCATATCTAGTTCAACTCTGCTTAGGAAACTGACAAGAACAGTAGCTCCTCTTCAGTCCAATACACTGTACATGCTGGGAACAGATGGCAGTGCTATTTGCCCTGTGTATGACAATGGGACCGCAATAGTGTCTCTTCTTACCAGAAAACAACACTTGCTCGTAGGACCAGAAACTGCATGGGATTCAACTCCATTTCTGACTAGGAAACAAACACTAGCTCGCCTTTCAAGAAACACAATCTGCTTTTGAGAAAAGAATACTCTTCTACTCTACTGTGTATCCTATGTGTTCCGAACACTGAGCTTGCTCAGAACAAATGAACTGTGCTTCCTACACACGGGCCATATCTAGTTCAACTCTGCTTAGGAAACTGACAAGAACAGTAGATCCTCTTCAGTCCAATACACTGTACTTGCTGGAAACACACGCGAGTGCTATTTGCACTGTGTATGGCAAAGGGAGCACAATAGTGACTTTCCTTACTAGCAAAAAACTCTTGCTGGTAGGACCAAAAACTGCATGTGATTCAACTCCATTTAGGACTGGGAAACAAACTCTAGCTCGCCTTAAAAGAAACACACTCTGCTTTTGAGAAAAGAGCACTCTTCTACTCTACTGTGTTTCCTATAGGGCCAGGACAGTGAACTTGCTCAGAAAAAAAAGGACTGTGCTTCCTACACACAGGGGCCATATGTAGTTCATCTCTGCTTAGGAAACTGAGAAGAACAGTAGCTCCTCTTCAGTCCAATACACTGTACATGCTGGGAACAGATGCCAGTGCTATTTGCCCTGTGTATGGCAAAGGGAGCGCAATAGTGACTCTTTTTACAGAAAACAACTCTTGCTCGTACGACCAGAATCTGCATGTGATTCAACTCCATTTCTGACTGGAAAACAAATACTAGCTCGCCTTTCAAGAAACACAGTCTGCTTTTGAGAAAAGAACACTCTTCTACTCTACTGTGGTTCCTATGGTGTCGCACAGTGAGGTTTCTCAGAACAAAAGAACTGTGCTTCTTATACACACGGGCCATATCTAGTTCAACTCCTCTTAGGAAACTGAGAAGAACAGTAGCTCCTCTTCAGTCCAATACACTGTACTTCCTGGGAACAGACGCGAGTGCTATTTGTACTGTGTATGGCAATGGGAGCGCAATAGTGACTTTCCTTACCAGAAAACAACTCTTGCTCGTAGGACCAGAAACTGAATGTGATTCAACTCCATTTAGGACTGGGAACCAACGCTAGCTTGCCTTACAAGAAACACACTCTGCTTTTGAGAAAAGAGCACTCTTCTACTCTACTGTGTTTCCTATAGGGCCAGAACAGTGAGCTGGCTCAGAACAAAAGAACTGTGCTTCCTACACACACGGGCCATATCTAGTTCAACTCCTCTTAGGAAACTGACAAGAACAGTAGATCCTCTTCAGTCCAATACACTGTACTTGCTGGAAACAGACGCGAGTGCTATTTGTACTGTGTATGGCAATGGGAGCACAATAGTCACTTTCCTTACTAGCAAACAACTCTTGCTGGTAGGACCAAAAACTGCATGGGATTCAACTCCATTTAGGACTGGGAAAAAAACGCTAGCTCGCCTTACAAGAAACATACTCCGCTTTTGAGAAAAGAGCACTCTTCTACTCTACTGTGTTTCCTATAGGGCCAGGACAGTGAACTTGCTCAGAAAAAAAGAACTGTGCTTCCTACACAAAGGGGCCATATCTAGTTCATCTCTGCTTAGGAAACTGACAAGAACAGTAGCTCATCTTCATTCCAATACACTGTACATGCTGGGAACAGATGCCAGTGCTATTTGCCCTGAGTATGTTAATGGGAGCGCAATAGTGACTTTCCTTACCAGAAAACAACTCTTGCTCGTAGGAACAGAAACTGCATGTTATTCAACTCCATTTAGGACTGAGAAACAAACGCTAGCTCGCCTTACAAGAAACACACTCCGCTTTTGAGAAAAGGGCACGCTTCTACTCTACTGTGTTTCCTATGGGGTCCGAACAGTGAGCTTGCTCAGAACAAAAGAAATGTGCTTCCTACACACACGGCCATATCTAGTTCAATTCTGCTTAGGAAACTGACAAGAACAGTAGATCCTCTTCAGTCCAATACACTGTACTTGCTGGGAACAGACGCCATCGCTATTTACCCTGTGTATGACAATGGGAGCGCAATAGTGACTCTTCTTACCAGAAAACAACTCTTGCTCATAGGACCAGAAACTGCATGTAACTCAACTCCATTTAGGACTGGGAAACAAACGCTAGCTCGCCTTACTAGAAACACACTCTGCTTTTGAGAAAAGCGCACTCTTCTACTCTACTGTGTTTCCTATGGGGTCCGAACAGTGAGATTGCTCAGAACAAAAGAACTGTGCTTCCTACACACATGGGCCATGTCTAATTCAACTCTGCTTAGGAAACTGACAGGAACAGTAGCTCCTCTTCAGTCCAATACAGTGTACTTGCTGGGAACAGACGCGAGTGCTATTTGTACTGTGTATGGCAATGGGAGAGCAATAGTGACTCTTCTTACCAGAAAACAACTCTTGCTCGTAGGACCACAAACTGCATGTGACTGAATTCCATTTAGGACAGGGAAACAAAAGCCCGTTCTCCTTACAAGAAACACACTCTGCTTTTGAGAAAAGAGCACTCTTCTACTGTACTGTGTTTCTTATAGGGCCAGAACAGTGAGCTTGCTCAGAACAAAAGAACTGTACTTCCTACACACACGGGCCATATCTAGTTCAACTCTGCTTAGGAAACTGACAAGAAAAGTAGCTCTTCTTCAGTCCAATACACTGTACATGCTGGGATCAGACGCGAGTGCAATTTGCACTGTGTATGGCAATTAGAGCACAATAGTGACATTCCTTACCAGAAAACAACTCTTGCTCATAGGACCAAACTGCATGTGATTCAACTCCATTTAGGACTGGGAAACAAACGCTAGCTCGCCTTAAAAGAAACACACTCTGCTTTTGAGAAAAGAGCACTCTTCTACTCTACTGTGTTTCCTATGGGATCCGAAAAGTGAGCTTTCTCAGAACAAAAGACCCTGTGCTTCCTACACACACGGGCCATATCTGCCTCAACTCTGCTTAGGAAACTGACAAGAAGAGTAGCTCCTATTCAGTCCAATACACTGTACTTGCTGGGAACAGACGCAAGTGCTATTTGAACTGTGTATGGCAATGGGAGCACAATAGTGACTTTCATTACCAGAAAACATCTCTTGCTCATAGGACCAGAAACTGCATGTGATTCAACTCCATTTAAGACTGGGAAACAAACGCTAGGTAGCCTTACAAGAAACACACTCTGCTTTTGAGAAAAGAGCACTCTTCTACTCTATTGTGTTTCCTATGGGGTCCGAACAGTGAGCTTGCTCTGAAAAAAAGAACTGTGCTTCCTACACACATGGCCAGATCTAGTTCAATTCTGCTTAGGAACCTCACAAGAACAGTAGATTCTCTTCAGTCCAATACACTGTACATGCTGGGAACCGACGCCAGTGCTATTTGCCCTGTGTATGACAAAAATGGAGCGCAATAGTAACTCTTCTTACCAGAAAACAACTCTTGCTCATAGGAATAGAAACTGCATGTGATTCAACTCCATTTAGACTGGGAAACAAATGGTAGCTCGCCTTACAAGAAACACACTCTGCTTTTGAGAAAAGAGCACTCTTCTACTCTAATGTGTTTCTTATTGGGTCCGAACAGTGAGCTTGCTCAGAACAAAAGAACTGTGCTTCCTACACACATGGCCATATCTAGTTCAATTCTGCTTAGGAACCTGACAAGAACAGTAGATTCTCTTCAGTCCAATACACTGTACATGCTGGGAATCGACGCCAGTGCTATTTGCACTGTGTATGGCAATGGGAGCGCAATAGTGACTCTTCTTATCAGAAAACTACTCTTGCTCGTAGGACCAGAAACTGAATGTGATTCAACTCCATTTAGGACTGGGAAACAAACGCCAGCTCGCCTTACTAGAAACACACTCTGCTTTTGAGAAAAGAGCACTGTTCTACTCTACTGTGTTTCTTACAGGGCCAGAAGAGTGAGCTTGCTCAGAACAAATGAACTGTACTTCCTACACACGGGCCATATCTAGTTCAACTCTGCATAGGAAACAGAGAATAAAAGTAGCTCTTCTTCAGTCCAATACACTGTACATGCTGGGAACAGAAGCGAGTGCAGTTTGCACTGTGTATGGCAATGAGAGCACAATAGTGACATTCCTTACCGGAAAACAACTTTTGCTCATAGGACCAAAAACTGCATGTGATTCAACTCCATTTAGGACTGTGAAAAAAACGCTAGCTTGCCTTACAAGAAACACACTCTGCTTTTGAGAAAAGAGCACACTTCTACTCTACTGTGTTTCCTATAGGGAAAGAACAGAGAGCTTGCTCAGAACAAAAGAACTGTGCTTCCTACATACACGGCCATATCTAGTTCAATTCTGCTTAGGAAACTGACAAGACCAATAGATCCTTTTCAGTCCATTACACTGTACATGCTGGGAACAGACGTGAGTGATATGTGCCCTGTGTATGACAATGGGAGCCCAATAGTGACTCTTCTTACCAGAAAACTACTCTTGTTCATTGGGCCAAAAACTGCATGTGACTGAAATCCATTTAGGATTGGGAAACAAACGCCAGCTCGCCTTACAAGAAACACACTCTGCTTTTGAGAAAAGAGCACTCTTCCACTCTACTGTGTTTCCTATGGGGTCCGAAAAGTGAGCTTGCTCAGAACAAAAGAACTGTGCTTCCTACACACACGGGCCATATCTAGTACAACTCTGCTTAGGAACCTGTCAAGAACAGTAGATCCTCTTCAGTCCAATACACTGTACATGCTGGGAACCGACGCCAGTGCTATTTGCCCTGTGTATGACAATGGGAGCACAATGGTGACTCTTCTTACCAGAAAACAACTCTTGCTCATAGGAACAGAAACTGCATGTGATTCAACTCCATTTAGGACTGGGAAACAAACGCTAGCTCGCCTTACAAGAAACACACTCTGCTTTTGAGAAAAGGGCACTCTTTTACTCTACTGTGTTTCCTATGGGGCCCGAACAGTGAGCTTGCTCAGAACAAAAGACTTGTGCTTCCTACACACACGGGCCATATCTGGTTCAACTCTGCTGAGGAAACTGACAAGAACAGTAGCTCCTCTTCAGTCCAATACACTGTACTTGCTGGGAACAGACGCAAGTGCTATTTGAACTGTGTATGGCAATGGGAGCACAATAGTGACTTTCCTTACCAGAAAACATAGCTTGCTCGTAGGACCAGAAACTGCATGTGATTCAACTCCATTTAAGACTGGGAAACAAACGCTAGCTCGCCTTTCAAGAAACACACTCTGCTTTTGAGAAAAGAGCACTCTTCTACTCTATTGTGTTTCCTATGTGTCCGAACAGTGAGCTTGCTTAGAACAAAAGAACTGTGCTTCCTACACACATGGGCCATATCTGGTTCAACTCCTCTTAGGAAAATGACAAGAACATTAGCTCCTTTTCAGTCCAATACACTGTACTTGCTGGGAACAGACGCGAATGCTATTTGCACTGTGTATGGCAATGGGAGCGCAATAGTGACTCTTCAAATCAGAAAAATACTCTTGCTCGTAATACCAGAAACTGCATGTGATTCAACTCCATTTAGGACTGGAAAACAAATGCTAGCTTGCCTTACAAGAAACACACTCTGCTTTTGAGAAAAGAGCACTCTTCTACTCTACTGTGTTTCTTATAGGGCCAGAACAGTGAGCTTGCTCAGAACAAAAGAACTGTACTTCCTACACACACTGGCCATATCTAGTTCAACTCTGCTTAGGAAACTGAGAAGAAAAGTAGCTCTTCTTCAGTACAATACACTGTACATGCTGGGAACAGACGCGAGTGCTATTTGCACTGTGTATGGCAATGAGAGCACAACAGTGACATTCCTTACCAGAAAACAACTCTCGCTCATAGGACCAAAAACTGCATGTGATTCAACTCCATTGAGGACTGGAAAACAAACACTAGTTGGCCTTACAAGAAACACACTCTGCTTTTCAGAAACGAGCACTCTTCTACTCTACTGTGTTTCCTATGGGGTCCGAACAGTGAGCTTGCTCCGAACAGAAGAACTGTGCTTCCTACACACACGGGCCATATCTAGTTCAACTCTGCTTAGGAACCTGACAAGAACAGTAGATCCTCTTCAGTCCAATACACTGTACATGCTGGGAACCGACGCCAGTGCTATTTGCCCTGTGTATGACAATGGGAACGCAATAGTGACTCTTCTTACCAGAAAACAATTCTTGCTCATAGGAACAGAAACTGCATGTGATTCAACTCCATTTAGGACTGGGAAACAAACGCTAACTCGCCTTACAAGAAACACACTCTGCTTTTGAGAAAAGGGCACTCTTCTACTCTACTGTGTTTCCTATGGGGTCCGAACAGTGAGCTTGCTCAGAACAAAAGACCTGTGCTTCCTACACACACGGGCCATATCTGGTTCAACTCTGCTTAGGAAACTGACAAGAACAGTAGATCCTCTTCAGTCCAATACACTGTACATGCTAGGAACCGACGCCAGTGCTATTTGCCCTGTGTATGAAAATGGGAGTGCAATAGTGACTCTTCTTACCAGAAAACAACTCTTGCTCATAGGACAAGAAACTGCATGTGATTCAACTCCACTTAGGACTGGGAAACAAACGCTAGCTCGCCTTACAAGAAACACACACTGCTTTTGAGAAAAGGGCACGCTTCTACTCTACTGTGTTTCCTATGGGGTCCGAACAGTGAGCTTGCTCAGAACAAAAGAACTGTGCTTCCTACACACACGGCCATATCTAGTTCAATTCTGCTTAGGAAAATGACAAGAAAAGTAGATCCTCTTCAGTCCAATACACTGTACTTGCTGGGAACAGACGCGAGTGCTATTTGCACTGTGTATGGCAATGAGAGCACAATAGTGACATTCCTTACCAGAAAACAACTCTTGCTCACAGGACCAAAAACTGCATGTGATTCAACTCCATTTAGGACTGGAAAACAAACGCTAGCTCGCCTTACAAGAAACACACTCTGCTTTTCAGAAACGAGCACTCTTCTACTCTACTGTGTTTCCTATGCGGTCAGAACAGTGAGCTTGCTCCGAACAAAAGAACTGTGCTTCCTACACACACGGGCCATATCTAGTTCAACTCTGCTTAGGAACCTGACAAGAACAGTAGATCCTCTTCAGTCCAATACACTGTACATGCTGGGAACCAACGCCAGTGCTATTTGCCCTGTGCATGACAATGGGAACGCAATAGTGACTCTTCTTACCAGAAAACAACTCTTGCTCATAGGAACAGAAACTGCATGTGATTCAACTCCATTTAGGACTGGGAAACAAACGCTAGCTCGCCTGACAAGAAACACACTCTGCTTTTGAGAAAAGGGCACTCTTCTACTCTACTGTGTTTCCTATGGGGTCCGAACAGTGAGCTTGCTCAGAACAAAAGACCTGTGCTTCCTACACACACGGACCATATCTGGTTCAACTCTGTTTAGGAAACTGACAGGAACAGTAGATCCTTATCAGTCCAATACACTGTACTTGCTGGAAACAGACGCGAGTGTATTTGCACTGTGTATGGCAATGGAGCACAATAGTGACTTTCCTTACTAGCAAACAACTCTTGCTGGTAGGACCAAAACTGCATGTGATTCAACTCCATTTAGGACTGGGAAACAAACGCTAGCTCGCCTTACAAGAAACATACTCTGCTTTTGAGAAAAGAGCACTCTTCTACTCTACTGTGTTTCCTATAGGGCCAGGACAGTGAACTTGCTCAGAAAAAGAACTGTGCTTCCTACACAAAGGGTCCATATCTACTTCATCTCTGCTTAGGAAACTGAGAAGAACAGTAGCTCTTCTTCAGTCCAATACACTGTACATGCTGGGAACAGATGCCAGTGCTATTTGCCCTGAGTATGTTAAAGGGAGCGCAATAGTGACTCTTCTTACCAGAAAACAACTCTTGCTCGTACGACCAGAATCTGCATATGATTCAACTCCATTTAGGAATGGGAAACAAATGCTAGCTCGCCTTACAAGAAACACACTCTGCTTTTGAGAAAAAGCACTCTTCTACTCTACTGTGTTTCCTATGGGGTCCGAACAGTGAGCTTGCTCAGAAAAAAAGAACTGTGCTTCCTACACACACGGGCCATATGTAGTTCAACTCTGCTTAGGAAACTGACAAGAACAGTAGCTCCTCTTCAGTCCAATACACTGTACTTGCTGGGAACAGATGCAAGTGCTATTTTTACTGTAAATGGCAATGGGAGTACAACAGTGACTCTTCTTCCCAGAAAACAACTCTTGCTCGTACGACCAAAAACTCCATGTGACTCAATTCCATTTAGGACTGGGAAACAAACGCTAGCTCGCCTTACAAGAAACACACTCTGCTTTTGACAAAAAGCACTCTTCTACTCTACTGTGTTTCCTATAGGGCAAGAACAATGAGCTTGCTCAGAACAAAAGAACTGTGCTTCCTACACACACGGGCCATATCTAGTTCAACTCTGCTTAGGAAACTAACAAGAACAGTAACTCCTCTTCAGTCAAATACACTGTACTTGCGGGGCAACAGACGCGAGTGCTATTTGCACTGTGTATGGCAATGGGAGTGCAAAAGTGACTCTTTTACCAGAAAACAACTCTTGCTCGTAGGAACAGAAACTGCATGTGATTCAACTCCATTTAGGACTGGGAAACAAACGCTAGCTTGCCTTACAAGAAACACACTCTGCTTTTGAGAAAAGGGCACGCTTCTACTCTACTGTGTTTCCTATGGGGTCCGAACAGTGAGCTTGCTCAGAACAAAAGAACTGTGCTTCCTACACACACGGCCATATCTAGTTCAATTCTGATTAGAAACCTGACAAGAACAGTAGATCTTCTTCAGTCCAATACACGGTACTTGCTGGGAACAGACGCCAGCGCTATTTGCCCTGTGTATGACAATGGGAGCGCAATAGTGACTCTTCTTACCAGAAAACAACTCTTGCTCATAGGACCAGAAACTGCATGTAACTCAACTCCATTTAGGACTTGGAAACAAACGCTAGCTCGCCTTACAAGAAACACACTCTGCTTTTGAGAAAAGAGCACTCTTCTACTCTACTGTGTTTCCTACGGGGTCCGAACAGTGAGCTTGCTCAGAACAAAAGAACTGTGCTTCCTACACACATGGGCCATGTCTAATTCAACTCTGCTTAGGAAACTGACTGGAATAGTAGCTCCTCTTCAGTCCAATACAGTGTACTTGCTGGGAACAGACGCGAGTGCTATTTGTACTGTGTATGGCAATGGGAGAGCATTAGTGACTCTTCTTACCAGAAAACAACTCTTGCTCGTAGGACCACCAACTGCATGTGACTGAACTCCATTTAGGACTGGGAAACAAAAGCCAGTTTGTTACAAGAAACACACTCTGCTTTTGAGAAAAGAGCACTCTTCTACTCTACTGTGTTTCTTATGGGGTCCGAACAGTGAGCTTGCTCAGAACAAAAGAACTGTGCTTCCTACACACACGGGCCATATCTAGTTCAACTCTTCTTAGGAACCTGACAAGAACAGTAGCTCCTCTTCAGTCCAATACACTGTACATGCTGGGAACCGACGCCAGTGCTATTTGCCCTGTGTATGGCAATGGGAACGCAATAGTGCCTCTTCTTACCTGAAAACAACTCTTGCTCATAGGAACAGAAACTGCATGTGATTCAACTCCATTTAGGACTGGGAAACAAACGCTAGCTCGCCTTAAAAGAAACACACTCTGCTTTTGAGAAAAGAGCACTCTTCTACTCTACTGTGTTTCCTATGGGATCCGAACAGTGAGCTTGCTCAGAACAAAAGACCTGTGCTTCCTACACACACGGGCCATTTCTGGTTCAACTCTGCTTAGGAAACTGACAAGAAGAGTAGCTCCTCTTCAGTCCAATACACTGTACTTGCTGGGAACAGACGCAAGTGCTATTTGAACTGTGTATGGCAATGGGAGCGCAATAGTGACTTTCATTACCAGAAAACATCTCTTGCTCGTAGGACCAGAAACTGCATGTGATTCAACTCCATTTAAGACTGGGAAACAAACGCTAGCTAGCCTTACAATAAACACACTCTGCTTTTGAGAAAAGAGCACTCTTCTACTCTATTGTGTTTCCTATTGGGTCCGAACAGTGAGCTTGTTCAGAACAAAAGAACTGTGCTTCCTACACACATGGCCATATCTAGTTCAATTCTGCTTAGGAACCTGACAAGAACAGTAGCTCCTCTTCAGTCCAATACACTGTACATGCTGGAAACCGACGCCAGTGCTATTTGCACTGTGTATGGCAATGGGAGCGCAATAGTGACTCTTCTTATCAGAAAACTACTCTTGCTCGTAGGACCAGAAACTCCATGTGTTTCAACTCCATTTAGGACTGGGAAACAAACGCTAGCTCGGCTTAGAAGAAACACACTCTGCTTTTGAGAAAAGAGCACTCTTCCTCTCTACTGTGTTTCCTATAGGGCCAGAACAGTGAGCTTGCTCAGAAGAAAAGTACTGTACTTCCTACACACGGGCCATATCTAGTTCAACTCTGCTTAGGAAACAGAGAAGAGAAGTAGCTCCTCTTCAGTCCAATACACTGTACTTGCTGGGAACAGACGCCAGTGCTATTTGCACTGTGTATGACAATGAGAGCGCAATAGTGACTCTTCTTACCAGAAAACAACTCTTGCTCGTAGGACCAGAAACTGCATGGGATTCAACTCCATTTAGGACTGTGAAAAAAACGCTAGCTCGCCTTACAAGTAACACACTCTGCTTTTGAGAAAAGAGCACTCTTCTACTCTACTGTGTTTCCTATGGGGTCCAAACAGAGAACTTGCTCAGAACAGAAGAACTGTGCTGCCTACACCCGGGCCATATCTAGTTCAATTCTGCTTAGGAACCTGACAAGAACAGTAGATCCTCTTCAGTCCAATACACTGTACTGCTGGGAATAGACAACAGTGCTATTTGTCCTGTGTATGGCAATGGCAGCACAATAGTGATTCTTCTTACCATAAAACAACTCTTGCTCGTAGGACCAGAAACTGCATGTGATTCAACTCCATTTAGGACTGGGAAACAAACGCTAGCTCACCTTACAAGAAACACACTCTGCTTTAGAGAAATGAGCACTCTTCTACTCTACTGTGTTTACAATAGGGCCAGAACAGTGAGCTTGCTCAGAACAAAAGAACTGTGCTTCCTACACACTCGGGCCATATCTAGTTCAACTCTGCATAGGAAACTGACAAGAACAGTAGCTCCTCTTCAGACCGATACACTGTACTTCCTGGGAACAGACAGGACTGCTATTTGCACTGTGTATGGCTATTGGAGCACAATAGTGACTCGTCTTACCAGAAAACAACTCTTGGTCGTAGGACAAAAAACTGCATGTGACTCAACTCCATTTAGGACTGGGAAACAAACGCTAGCTCCCCTTCCAAGAAACACACTCTGCTTTTGAGAAAAGAGCACTCTTCTACTCTACTGTGTTTCCTATGGGTTCCGAACAGTGAGCTTGCTCAGAACAAAAAAACTGTGCTTCCTACACACACGGCCATATCTAGTTCAAGTCTGCTTAGGAACCTGACAAGAACAGTAGATCCTCTTCCATCCAATACACTGTACTTGCTGGGAAAACACGCCAGTGTTATTTGTCCTGTGTATGGCAAAGGCAGCGCAATAGTGACTCTTCTTACCAGAAAACAACTCTTGCTCGTAGGACCAGAAACTGCATGTGATTCAACTCCATTTAGGACAGGGAAACAAATGCTAGCTCGCCTTACATGAAACACACTCTGCTTTTGAGAAAAGAGCACTCTTCTACTCTACTGTGTTTCCAAAGGGGTCCAAAGAGTGAACTTGCTCAAAACAAAAGAACTGTGCTTCCCACACACGGACCATATCTAGTTCAACTCTGCTGAGGACACTGACAAGAACAGTAGCTCCTAATCAGTCCAATACACTGTACTTGAAGGGAACAGACGTGAGTACTATTTGCACTGTGTATGGCATTTGGAGCACAATAGTGACTCTTCTTACCAGAAAACAACTCTTGCTCGTAGGACCAAAAACTGCATGTGTCTCAACTCCATTTAGGTCTGGGAAACAAACGCGAGCTCACCTTACAAGAAAGAACACTCTGCTTTAGAGAAAAGAGCACTCTTCTACTCTACTGTGTTTCCTATGGGGTCCAAACAGTGAGCTTCCTCAGAACAGAACTGTGCTTCCTACACACATGGGCCATATCTAGTTCAACTCTGCTTAGGATACTGACAAGAGCAGCAGCTCCTCTTCAGTCCGATACACTGTACTTGCTGGGAACAGACGCGAGTGCTATTTGCACTGTATATGGCATTTGGAGCGCAACAGTGACTCTTCTTACCAGAAAACAACTCTTGCTAGTAAGATCAAAAACTGCATGTGACTCAACTCCATTTAGGACTGGGAAACAAACGCTAGCTCGCCTTACAAGAAACACACTCTGCTTTAGAGAAAAGAGCACTCTTGTACTCTACTGTGTTTCCTATGGGGTCCAAACAGTGAGCTTGCTCAGAAGAAAAGAACTGTGCTTCCTACACACACGGACCATATCTAGTTCACCTCTGCTTAGGAAACTGACAAGAACAGTAGCTCCTTTTCAGTCCAATACACTGTATTTGCTGGGAACAGACGCCAGTGCTAATTGTCCTGTGTAGGGCAATGGCAGCGCAATATTGACTCTTCTTACCAGAAAACAACTCTTGCTCGTAGGACCAGAAACTGCATGGGATTCAACTCCATTTAGGACTGGGAAACCAATGCTAGCTCGCCTTACATGAAACATACTGTGCTTTTGAGAAAAGAGCACTCTTCTACTCTACTGTGTTTCCTATGGGGTCAGAACAGTGTGATTGCTCAGAACAAAAGAACTGTGCTCCCTACACACACGGGCCATATCTAGTTCAACTCTGCTTAGGAAACTGACAAGAACAGTAGCTCCTCTTCAGTCCAATACACTGTACTTGCGGGGAACAGACGCCAGTGCTATTTGTCCTGTGTATGGCTATTGGAGCACAATAGTGACTCGTCTTACCAGAAAACAACTCTTGCTCGTAGGACAAAAAACTGCATGTGACTCAACTCCATTTATGACTGGGAACCATCGCTAGGTCACCTTCCAAGAAACACACTCTTCTTTTGAGAATAGGGCCCACATCTACTCTACTGTGTTTCCTATGGGGTCCAAACAGTGAGCTTGCTCAGAACAAAAGAACTGTGCTTCCTACACACACAGGTCATATTTAGTTCAACTCTTCTTAGGAAACTTACAAGAACAGTAGCTCCTTTTCAGTCCAATACACTGTACTTGCTGGGAAAAGACGCGAGTGCTATTTGCACTGTGTATGGCAATGGGAGCCCAATAGTGACTTTCCTTACCAGAAAACAACTCTTGCTCGTAGGACGTGAAACTGCATGTGATTCAACTCCATTTAGGACTGTGAAACAAACGCTAGATCACCTTACAAGAAACAAACTCTTCTTCTTGAGCAAAGTACACTCTTCAACTCTACTGTGATTTCTATGGGGTCCAAACTGTGAGGTTGCTGAGAACAAAAGAACTGTGCTTCCTGCACTCTCGCGCCATTTCTAATTCAACTCTGCTTAGGAAAATGACAAGAGCATTAGCTCCTCTTCAGCCCAATACACTGTACTTGCTGGGAACAGATGCGAGGGCTATTTGCACTGTGTATGGCAGTGGGAGCGCAATAGTGACTTTCCTTACCAGAAAACAACTCTTGCGTGTAGGACCAAAAACTGCATGTGATTCAACTCCATTGGGGACTGGGAAACAAACGCTAGCTCGCCTTACAAGAAACACGTTCTGCTTTTGAGAATAGGGCACACATCTACTCTACTGTGTTTCCTATGGGGTCCAAAGAGTGAGCTTGCTCAGAACAAAAGAACTGTGCTTCCTACACACACGGGTCATATCTAGTTCAACTCTGCTTATGAAACTGACAAGAACAGTAGATCCTCTTCAGTCCAATACACTGTACTTGCTGGGAACAGATGCGAGTCCTATTTGCACTGTGTATGGCAATGGGAGCACAATAGTGATGCTTCTTACCAGAAAACAACTCTTGCTCATAGGACCAGAAACTGCATGTGATTCAACTCCATTTATGACTGTGAAACAAACGCTAGCTCGCCATACAAGAAACACACTCTGCTTTTGCGTAAAGAGCACTCTTCTACTCTACTGTGTTTCCTAAAGGGCCAGAACAGTGAGCTTGCTGAGTACAAAAGAACGGTGCTTCCTACACACACGGGCCATATCTAGTTCAACTCTGCTTAGGAATCTGACAAGAACAATAGCTCCTCTTCAGACCAATACAATGTACTTGCTGGAAACAGACGCGAGTGCTATTTGTAATTTGAATGGCAATGGGAGCACAATAGTGACTCTTCTTAACAGAAAAAAACTCTTTGTCGTAGGACCAAAAACTGCATGTGATTCAACTCCATTTAGGATTGGGAAACAAACGCTAGCTCGCCTTACAAGAAACACACTCTGCTTTTGAGAATAGGGCACACATGTACTCTACTGTGTTTCCAAGGGGTCCAAACAGTGAGCTTGCTCAGAACAAAAGAACTGTGTTTCCTACACACACGGGTCATATCTAGTTCAACTCTGCTTAGGAAACTGACAAGAACAGTAGCTCCTCTTCAGTCCAATACACTGTACTTGCTGGGAACAGACGCGAGTGCTATTTGCACTGTTTATGGCAATGGGAGCGCAATAGTGACTTTCCTTAGCAGAAAACAACTCTTGCTCATAGGACCTGAAACTGCATGTGATTCAACTCCATTTAGGACTGGGAAACAAACGCTAGCTCGCCTTACAAGAAACATACTCTGCTTTTGAGGAAAGAGCACTCTTCTACTCTACTGTGTTTCCTATAGGGTCAGAACAGTGAGCTTGCTGAGTACAAAAGAACTGTGCTTCCTACACCATTGGCCATATCTAGTTCAACTCTGCTTAGGAACCTGACAAGAACAGTAGATCCTTTTCATTCCAATACACTGTACATGCTGGGAAGAGAAACCAGTGCTATTTGCCCTGTGTATGACAATGGGAGCACAATAGTGACTCTTCTTGCCAGAAAAAACTCTTGCTCGTAGGACCAGAAACTGCATGTGATTCAACTCAATTTAGGACTGCGAAACAAACGCTAGCTCGCCTTACAAGAAACACAATCTGCTTTTGAGAATAGAGCACTCTTCTACTCTACAGTGTTTCCTATAAGGCGAGAACAGTGAGCTTGCTCAGAACAAAAGAACTGTGCTTCCTACACGCACGGGCCATATCTAGTTCAATTCTGCTTAGGAAACTGAAAAGAACAGTAGCTCCTCTTCAGTCCAATACACTGTACTTGCTGGGAAAAGACGCCAGTGGTATTTGCACTGTGTATGACAATGGGAACGCAATAGTGACTCTTCTCACCACAAAACAACTCTTGCTCGTAGGACCAGAAACTGAATGTGATTCAACTCCACTTAGGACTGGGAAACAAACGCTAGCTTGCCTTACAAGAAACACACTCTGCTTTTGAGAAAAGAGCACTCTTCTACTCTACTGTGTTTTCTATGGGGTCCGAACAGTGAGCTTGCTGAGAAAAAAAGAACTGTGCTTCCTACACACACGGGCCATATCTAGTTCAACTCTGCTTAGGAAACTGACAAGAACAGTAGATCCTCTTCAGTCCAATACACAGTACTTGCTGGGAACAGAAGCAAGGGCTGTTTGTACTGTGTATGGCAAAGGGAGCGCAATAGTGACTCTTCTAACCAGAAAACAACTCTTGCTCGTAGGACCAGAAACTGCATGTGATTCAACTCCATTTAGGACTGGGAAACAAATGCTAGTTCGCCTTACAAGAAACACACTCTGCTTTTGAGAAAAGAGCACCCGTCTACTCTACTGTGTTTCCTATGGGGTTCGAACACTGAGCTTGCTCAGAACAAAAGAACTGTGCTTCCTACACACACGGGCCACATCTAGTTCAACTCTGCTTAGGAACCTGACAAGAACTGTAGCTCCTCTTCAGTCCAATACACTGTACTTGCTGGAAACAGAAGTGAGTGCTATTTGTACTGGGTATGGCAATGGGAGCGCAATAGTGACTCTTCTTACCAGAAAACAACTCTTGCTCGTAGGACCAGAAACTGCATTTGATTCAACTCCATTTAGGACCAGGAAACAAAAGCTAGCTCGTCTTACAAGAAACACACTCTGGTTTTGAGAAAAGAGCACTCTTCTACTCTACTGTTTTTCCTATAGAGCCAGAAGAGTGAGCTTGCTCAGAACAAAAGAACTGTGCTACTTACACACACGGGCCATATCTAGTTCAATTCTGCTTAGGAAACTGACAAGAACAGTAGCTCCTCTTCTGTCCAATACACTGTACTTGCTGGGAACAGACGCGAGTGCTATTTGCACTGTGTAAGGCAAAGGCAGCACAATAGTGACTCTTCTTACCAGAAAACAACTCTTGCTCGTAGGACCCAAAACTGCCTGTGACTCAACTCCATTTAGGACTGGGAAACAAACGCGAGCTCGCCTTCCAAGAAACACACTCTGCTTTAGAGAAAAGAGCACTCTTCTACTCTACTGTGTTTCCTATGGGGTTAGAACAGTGAGCTTGCTCAGAACAAAAAAACTGTGCTTCCTACACACACGGCCATATCTAGTTCAAATCTGCTTAGGAACCTGACAAGAACAGTAGATCCTCTTCCGTTCAATACACTGTACTTGCTGGGAAAAGACGCCAAGGCTATTTGTCCTGTGTATGGCAATGGCAGCACAATAGTGACTCTTCTTACCAGAAAACAACTCTTGTTTGTAGGACCAGAAACTGCATGTGATTCAACTCCATATTGGACTGGGAAAAAAACGCTAGCTCGCCTTACATGAAACACACTCTGCTTTTGAGAAAAGAGCACTCTTCTACTCTACTGTGTTTCCTATGGTGTCCAAACAGTGAGCTTGCTCAGAACAAAAGAACTGTGATTCCTACACACACCGACCATATCTAGTTCAACTCTCCTTAGGAAACTGACAAGAACAGTAGCTCCTATTCAGTCCAATACACTGCACTTGCTGGGAACAGACGTTAGTGCTATTTGCACTGTGTATGGCAAAGGGAGCACAATAGTAACTTTCCTTACCAGAAAACAACTCTTGCTCATAGGACCGGAAACTGCCTGTAATTGAACTCCATTTAGGACTGGGAAACAAACGCTAGCTCGCCTACAAGAAACACACTCTGCTCTTGAGAAAAGAGCACTATGCTACTCTACTGTGTTTCCTATGAGGTCCAAACAGTAAGCTTGCTCAGAACAAAAAAAAACGTGATTCCTACACACACCGCCACACCTAGTTCAATTCTGCTTAGGAACCTGAGAAGAAGAGTAGATCCTCTTCAGTCCAATACACTGTACTGAGGGGAACAGACAACAGTGCTATTTGTCCTGTGTAGGGCAATGGCAGCACAATAATGACTCTTCTTACCAGAAAACAACTCTTGCTCATAGGACCAGAAACTGCATGGGATTCAGCTCCATTTAGGACAGGGAAACAAACGCTAGCTTGCCTTACAAGAAACACACTCTGCTTTTGAGAAAAGAGCACACTTCTACTCTACTGAGTTTCCTATGGGGTCCAAACAGTGAGCTTGCTCAGAACAAAAGAACTCTGCTTCCTACACACACCGATCATATCTAGTTCAACTCTGCTTAGGAAACTGACAAGAACAGTAGCTCCTCTTCAGTCCAATACACTGTACTTCCTGGGAACAGACGCTAGTGCTATTTGCACTGTGTATGGCAATGGGAGCACAATAGTAACTTTCCTTACCAGAAAACAACTCTTGCTCATAGGACCGGAAACTGCCTGTGATTGAACTCCATTTAGGACTAGGAAACAAACTCTAGCTCGCCTTACAAGAAACACACTCTGCTTTTAAGAATAGAGCACTCTTCTACTCTACTGTGTTTCCTATGAGGTCCGAACAGTGAGCTTGCTCAGAACAAAAAAACGTGCTTCCTACACACACCGCCACACCTAGTTCAATTCTGCTTAGGAACCTGACAAGAACAGTAGATCCTCTTCAGTCCAATACACTGTACTCCTGGGAACAGACAACAGTGCTATTTGTCCTGTGTATGGCAATAGCAGCGCAATAGTGACTCTTCTTACCATAAAACAACTCTTGCTCGTAGGACCAGCAACTGCATGTGATTCAACTCCATTTAGGACTGGGAAACAAACGCTAGCTCTCCTTACAAGAAACACACTCTGCTTCAGAGAAAAGAGCACTCTTCTACTCTACTGTGTTTCCTATAGGGCCAGAACAGTGAGATTGCTCAGAACAAAAGAACTGTGCTTCCTACACACACCGACCATATCTAGTTCAACTCTGCTTAGGAAACTGACAAGAACAGTAGCTCCACTTCAGTCCGATACACTGTATTTGGTGGGAACAGACGCGAGTGCTATTTGCACTGTGTATGGCAATGGGAGCTCAATAGTTACTTTCCTTACCAGAAAACAACTCTTGCTCGTAGGAACAGAAACTGCATGTGATTCAACTCCAATTTGGACTGGCAAACAAACGCTAGCTTGCCTTACAAGAAACACACTCTGCTCTTGAGAAAAGAGCACTCTTCTACTCTACTGTGTTTCCTATGGGGTCCAAAGAGTGAGCTTGTTCAGAACAAAAGAACTGTGCTTCCTACACACACGGACCATATCTAGTTCAGCTCTGCTTAGGAAACTGACAAGAACAGTAGCTCCTCTTCAGTCCAATACACTGTACTTGCTGGGAACAGACGCCAGTGCTATTTGTCCTGTGTAGGGCAATGGCAGCGCAATAATGACTCTTCTTACCAGAAAACAACTGTTGCTCGTAGGACCAGAAACTGCATGGGATTCAACTCCATTTAGGACTGGGAAACAAACGCTAGCTCGCCTTACAAGAAACACACTCTGCTTTTGAGAAAAGAGCACTCTTCTACTCTACTGAGTTTCCTATGGGGTCCAAACAGTGAGCTTGCTCAGAACCAAAGAACTCTGCTTCCTACACACACCGAACATATCTAGTTCAACTCTGCTTTGGAAACTGACAAGAACAGTAGCTCCTATTCAGTCCAATACACTGTACTTCCTGGGAACAGACGCTAGTGTTATTTGCACTGTGTATGGCAATGGGAGCACAATAGTAACTTTCCTTACCAGAAAACAACTCTTGCTCATAGGACCGGAAACTGCCTGTGATTGAACTCCATTTAGGACTAGGAAACAAACTCTAGCTCGCCTTACAAGAAACACTCTCTGCTTTTGAGAATAGAGCACTCTTCTACTCTACTGTGTTTCCTATGAGGTCCGAACAGTGAGCTTGCTCAGAACAAAAAAAACGTGCTTCCTACACACACCGCCAAACCTAGTTCAATTCTGCTTAGGAACCTGACAAGAACAGTAGATCCTCTTCAGTCCAATACACTGTACTCCTGGGAACAGACAACAGTGCTATTTGTCCTGAGTATGGCAATGGCAGCGCAATAGTGACTCTTCTTACCATAAAACAACTCTTGCTCGTAGGACCAGAAACTGCATGTGATTCAACTCCATTTAGGACTGGGAAACAAACGCTAGCTCTCCTTACAAGAAACACACTCTGCTTTAGAGAAAAGAGCACTCTTCTACTCTACTGTGTTTCCTATAGGGACAGAACAGTGAGCTTGCTCAGAACAAAAGAACTGTGCTTCCTACACACACCGACCATATCTAGTTCAACTCTGCTTAGGAAACTGACAAGAACAGTAGCTCCACTTCAGTCCGATACACTGTATTTGCTGGGAAAAGACGCGAGTGCTATTTGCACTGTGTATGGCAATGGGAGCTCAATAGTTACTTTCCTTACCAGAAAACAACTCTTGATCATAGGAACAGAAACTGCATGGGATTCAACTCCATTTAGGACTGGGAAACAAATGCTAGCTCGCCTTACAAGAAACACACTCTGCTTTTGAGAAAAGAGCACAATTCTACTCTACTGTGTTTCCTATGGGGTCCGAACAGAGAGCTTGCTCAGAACAAAAGAACTGTGCTTCCTACACACACGGCCATATCTAGTTCAATTCTGCTTAGGAACCTGACAAGAACAGTAGATCCTCTTCAGTCCAATACACTATACTTGCTGGGAATAGACGCCAGTGCTATTTGTCCTGTGTATGGCAATGGCAGCGCAATAGTGACTCTTCTTACCATAAAACAACTCTTGCTCTTAGGACCAGAAACTGCATGTGATTCAACTCCATTTAGGACTGGGAAACAAACGCTAGCTCGCCTTACAAGAAACACAATCTGCTTTAGAGAAAAGAGCACTCTTATACTCTACTGTGTTTCCTATAGGGCAAGAACAGTGAGCTGGCTCAGAACAAAAGAACTGTGCTTCCTACACTCACCGACCATATCTAGTTCAACTCTGCTTAGGAAACTGACAAGAACAGTAGCTCCACTTCAGTCCGATACACTGTATTTGCTGGGAACAGACGCGAGTGCTATTTGCACTGTGTATGGCAATGGGAGCTCAATAGTTACTTTCCTTACCAGAAAACAACTCTTGCTCGTAGGACCAGAAACTGCATGGGATTCAACTCCATTTAGTACTGGGAAACAAATGCTAGCTCGCCTTACAAGAAACACACTCTGCTTTTGAGAAAAGAGCACAATTCTACTCTACTGTGTTTCCTATGGGGTCCGAACAGTGAGCTTGCTCAGAACAAAAGAACTGTGCTTCCTACACACACCGACCATATGTAGTTCAACTCTGCTTAGGAAACTGACAAGAACAGTAGCTCCTCTTCAGTCTGATACACTGTATTTGCAGGGAACAGACGTGAGTGCTATTTGCACTGTGTATGGCAATGGGAGCTCAATAGTTACTTTCCTTACCAGAAAACAACTCTTGCTCGTAGGACCAGAAACTGCATGGGATTCAACTCCATTTAGGACTGGGAAACAAACGCTAGCTCGCCTTACAAGAAACACACTCTGCTTTTGAGAAAAGAGCACTCTTGTACTCTACTGTGTTTCCTATGGGGTCGAAACAGTGAGCTTGCTCAGAACAAAAGAACTGTGCTTCCTACACACGGACCATATCTATTTCAAGTCTGCTTAGGAAACTGACAAGAATAGTAGCTCCTATTCAGTCCGATACACTGTACTTGCTGGGAACAGACGCGAGTGCTATTTGCACTGTATATGATATTTGGGGCGCAACAGTGACTCTTCTTACCAGAAAACAACTCTTGCTCATCGGACCAGAAACTGCATGGGATTCCACTCCATTTAGGACTGGGAAACAAACGCTAGCTCGCCTTACAAGAAACACACTCTGCTTTAGAGAAAAGAGCACTCTTCTAATCTACTGTGTTTCCTATGGTGTCCAAACAGTGAGCTTTCTCAGAACAAAAGAACTGTGCTTCCTACACACACCGACCATATCTAGTTCAACTCTGCTTAGGAAACTGACAAGAACAGTAGCTCCACTTCAGTCCGATACACTGTATTTGCTGGGAACAGACAACATTGCTATTTGTCCTGTGTATATCAATGGCAGCGCAATAGTGACTCTTCTTACCATAAAACAACTCTTGCTCGTAGGAACAGAAACTGCATGTGATTCAACTCCAATTTGGACTGGGAAACAAACGCTAGCTCGCCTTACAAGAAACACACTCTGCTTTTGAGAAAAGAGCACCCTTCTACTCTACTGTGTTTCCAATGGGGTCCAAACAGTGAGCTTGCTCATAGCTAAAGAACTGTGCTTCCTATACACACGGACCATATCTAGTTCAGCTCTGCTTAGGAAACTGACAAGAACAGTAGCTCCTCTTCAGTCCAATACACTGTACTTGCTGGGAACAGACGCCAGTGCTATTTGTCCTGTGTAGGGCAATGGCAGAGCAATAATGACTCTTCTTACCAGAAAACAACTCTTGCTCGTAGGACCAGAAACTGCATGGGATTCAACTCCATTTAGGACTGGGAAACAAACGCTAGCTCGCCTTACAAGAAACACACTCTGCTTTTGAGAAATGAGCAGTCTTCTACTCTACTGAGTTTCCTATTGGGTCCAAACAGTGAGCTTGCTCAGAACAAAAGAACTCTGCTTCCTACACACACCGACCATATCTAGTTCAACTCTGCTTAGGAAACTGACAAGAACAGTAGCTCCTATTCAGACCAATACACTGTACTTCCTGGGAACAGACGCTAGTGCTATTTGCACTGTGTGTGGCAATGGGAGCACAATAGTAACTTTCCTTACCAGAAAACAACTCTTGCTCATAGGACCGGAAACTGCCTGTGATTGAACTCCATTTAGGACTAGGAAACAAACTCTAGCTCGCCTTACAAGAAACACACTCTCCTTTTGAGAATAGAGCACTCTTCTACTCTACTGTGTTTCCTATGAGGTCCGAACAGTGAGCTTGCTCAGAACAAAAAAAACGTGCTTCCTACACACACCGCCACACCTAGTTCAATTCTGCTTAGGAACCTGACAAGAACAGTAGATCCTCTTCAGTCCAATACACTGTACTCCTGGGAACAGACAACAGTGCTATTTGTCCTGTGTATGGCAAAGGCAGCGCAATAGTGACTCTTCTTACCATAAAACAACTCTTGCTCGTAGGAACAGAAACTGCATGTGATTCAACTCCATTTAGGACTGGAAAACAAACGCTAGCTCTCCTTACAAGAAACACACTCTGCTTTAGAGAAAAGAGCACTCTTCTACTCTACTGTGTTTCCTATAGGGACAGAACAGTGAGCTTGCTCAGAACAAAAGAACTGTGCTTCCTACACACACCGACCATATCTAGTTCAACTCTGCTTAGGAAACTGACAAGAACAGTAGCTCCACTTCAGTCCGATACACTGTATTTGCTGGGAACAGACGCGAGTGCAATTTGCATTGTGTATGGCAATGGGAGCTCAATAGTTACTTTCCTTACCAGAAAACAACTCTTGCTTGTAGGAACAGAAACTGCATGGGATTCAACTCCATTTTGGACCGGGAAACAAACGCTAGCTCGCCTTACAAGAAACACACTCTGCTTCTGACAAAAGAGCACAATTCTACTCTACTGTGTTTCCTATGGGGTCCGAATAGTGAGCTTGCTCAGAACAAAAGAACTGTGCTTCCTACACACACCGACCATATCTAGTTCAACTCTGCTTAGGAAACTGACAAGAACAGTTGCTCCTCTTCAGTCCGATACACTGTATTTGCTGGGAACAGACACGAGTGCTATTTGCACTGTGTATGGCAATGGGAGCTCAATAGTTACTTTCCTTACCAGAAAAAAACTCTTGCTCATAGGAACAGAAACTGCATGGGATTCAACTCCATTTAGGACTGGGAAACAAACGCTAGCTCGCCTTACAAGAAACACACTCTGCTTTAGAGAAAAGAGCACTCTTCTACTCTACTGTGTTTCCTATAGGTCCAGAACAGTGAGCTTGCTCAGAACAAAAGAACTGTGCTTCCCACACACACGGCCATAATTAGTTCAACTCTGCTTAGGAACCTGACAAGAACAGTAGATCCTCTTCAGTCCAATACACAGTACATGCTGGGAACAGACGCGTGTGCTATTGGCCCTTTGTATGACAGTGGGAGCACAATAGTGACTCTTCTTACCAGAAAACAACTCTTGCTCGTAGGACCAGAAACTGCATGTGATTCATCTCCATTTAGGAGTGGGAAACAAACACTAACTCGACTTACAAGAAACACACTCTGATTTAGAGAAAAAAGCACTCTTCTACTCTATTGTGTTTCCTAAGAGGTCCGAACAGTGAACTTGCTCAGAACAAAAGAACTGTGCTTCCTACACACACGGCCATATCTAGTTCAATTCTGCTTAGGAACCTGACAAGAACAGTAGATCCTCTTCAGTCCAATACACTGTACTGCTGGGAACAGACAACAGTGCTATTTGTCCTGTGTATGGCAATGGCAGCACAATAGTGACTCTTCTTACCATAATACAACTCTTGCTCGTAGGACCAGAAACTGCATGTGATTCAACTCCATTTAGGACTGGGAAACAAACACTAACTCGACTTACAAGAAACACACTCTGCTTTAGAGAAAAGAGCACTCTTCTACTCTACTGTGTTTCCTATAGGGCCAGAACAGTGAGCTTGCTCAGAAAAAAAGAACTGTGCTTCCTACACTCGGGCCATATCTAGTTCAACTCTGCTTAGGAAACTGACAAGAACAGTAGCTCCTCTTCAGTCCGATACACTGTACTTCCTGGGAACAGACGGGACTGCTATTTGCACTGTGTGTGGCTATTGGAGCACAATAGTGACTCGTCTTACCAGAAAACAACTCTTGCTCGTAGGACAAAAAACTGCATGTGACTCAACTCCATTTAGGACTGGGAAACAAACTCTAGCTCACCTTCCAAGAAACACACTCTGCTTTTGAGAAAAGAGCACTCTTCTACTCTACTGTGTTTCCTATGGGTTCGAACAGTGAGCTTGCTCAGAACAAAAAAACTGTGCTTCCTACACACACGGCCATATCTAGTTTAAGTCTGCTTAGGAACCTGACAAGAACAGTAGATCCTCTTCCATCCAATACACTGAACTTGCTGGGAAAACACGCCAGTGTTATTTGTCCTGTGTTTGGCAAAGACAGCGCAATAGTGACTCTTCTTACCAGAAAACAACTCTTGCTTGTAGGACCAGAAACTGCATGTGATTCAACTCCATTTAGGACTGGGAAACAAACGCTAGCTCGCCCTACAAGAAACACACTCTGCTTTGAGAAAATAGCACTCTTCTACTCTACTGTGTTTCCTATGGGGTCCAAACAGTGAGCTTGCTCAGAACAAAAGAACTGTGCTTCCTACACACGCGGGACATATCTCGTTCAACTCTGCTTAGGAAACTGACAAGAACAGTAGCTCCTATTCAGTCCAATACACTGTACTTGCTGGGAACAGACGTGAGTGCTATTTGCAATGTGTATGGCAATGGGAGCGCAATAGTGACTTTCCTTACCAGAAAACAACTCTTGCTCGTAGGACCAGAAACTGCATGTGATTCAACTCCATTTAGGACAGGGAAACAAATGCTAGCTCGCCTTACAAGAAACACAATCTGCTTTTGAGAAAAGAGGACTCTTCTACTCTACTGTGATTCCTATAGGGCCAGACAGTGAGCTTGCTCAGAACAAAAGAACTGTGCTTCCTACACACACGGTCATATCTAGTTCAACTCTGCTTAGGAAACTGACAAGAACAGTAGCTCCTATTCAGTCCAATACACTGTAATTGCTGGGAACAGACGCGAGTGCTATTTGCACTGTGTATGGCAATGGGAGCTCAATAGTGACTTTCCTTACCAGAAAACAACTCTTGCTCGTAGGACCAGAAACTGCATGTGATTCAACTCCATTTAGGACTGGGAAACAAATGCTAGCTCGCCTTACATGAAACACACTCTGCTTTTGAGAAAAGAGCACTCTTCTACTCTACTGTGTTTCCAAAGGGGTCCAAAGAGTGAACTTGCTCAGAACAAAAGAACTGTGCTTCCCACACACGGACCATATCTAGTTCAACTCTGCTGAGGAAACTGACAAGAACAATAGCTCCTAATCAGTCCAACACATTGTACATGAAGGAAACAGACGTGATTACTATTTGCACTGTGTATGGCATTTGGAGCACAATAGTGACTCTTCTTACAAGAAAACAACTCTTGCTCGTAGGACCAAAAACTGCATGTGTCTCAACTCCATTTAGGACTGGGAAACAAATGTGAGCTCACCTAACAAGAAAAAACACTCTGCTTTAGAGAAAAGAGCACTCTTCTACTCTACTGTGTTTCCTATGGGGTCCAAACAGTGAGCTTCCTCAGAACAAAAGAATTGTGCTTCCTACACACACGGGCCATATCTAGTTCAACTCTGCTTAGGATACTGACAAGAACAGTAGCTCCTCTTCAGTCCGATACACTGTACTTGCTGGGAACAGACGCGAGTGCTATTTGCACTGTGTATGGCAATGGGAGCACAATAGTGACTTCCTTACCAGAAACCAACTCTTGCTTGTAGGACGAGAAACTGCATGTGATTCAACTCCATTTAGGACTGGGAAACAAACGCTAGCTCGCCTTACAAGAAACACACTCTGCTTTTGAGAAAAGAGCACTCTTCTGCTCTACTGTGTTTCCTATAGGGCCAAAACAGTGAGCTTGCTGAGAACAAAAGAACTGTGCTTCCTACACACATGGACCATATCTAGTTCAACTCTGCTTAGGAACCTGACAAGAACAGTAGCTCCTATTCAGTCCGATACACTGTACTTCCTGGGAACAGACGGGACTGCTATTTCCACTGTGTATGGCTATTGGAGCACAATAGTGACTCGTCTTACCAGAAAACAACACTTGCTCGTAGGACAAAAAACTGCATGTGACTCAACTCCATTTAGGACTGGGAAACAAACGCTAGCTCACCTTCCAAGAAACACACTCTGCTTTTGAGAAAAGAGCACTCTTCTACTCTACTGTGTTTCCTATGGGTTCCGAACAGTGAGCTTGCTCAGAACAAAAAAACTGTGCTTCCTACACACACGGCCATATCTAGTTTAAGTCTGCTTAGGAACCTGACAAGAACAGTAGATCCTCTTCCATCCAATACACTGTACTTGCTGGGAAAACACGCCAGTGTTATTTGTCCTGTGTTTGGCAAAGACAGCGCAATAGTGACTCTTCTTACCAGAAAACAACTCTTGCTTGTAGGACCAGAAACTGCATGTGATTCAACTCCATTTAGGACTGGGAAACAAACGCTAGCTCGCCCTGCAAGAAACACACTCTGCTTTGAGAAAATAGCACTCTTCTACTCTACTGTGTTTCCTATGGGGTCCAAACAGTGAGCTTGCTCAGAACAAAAGAACTGTGCTTCCTACACACACGGGACATATCTCGTTCAACTCTGCTTAGGAAACTGACAAGAACAGTAGCTCCTATTCAGTCCAATACACTGTACTTGCTGGGAACAGACGTGAGTGCTATTTGCAATGTGTATGGCAATGGGAGCGCAATAGTGACTTTCCTTACCAGAAAACAACTCTTGCTCGTAGGACCAGAAACTGCATGTGATTCAACTCCATTTAGGACAGGGAAACAAATGCTAGCTCCCCTTACAAGAAACACAATCTGCTTTTGAGAAAAGAGCACTCTTCTACTCTACTGTGATTCCTATACGGCCAGACAGTGAGCTTGCTCAGAACAAAAGAACTGTGCTTCCTACACACACGGTCATATCTAGTTCAACTCTGCTTAGGAAACTGACAAGAACAGTAGCTCCTATTCAGTCCAATACACTGTAATTGCTGGGAACAGACGCGAGTGCTATTTGCACTGTGTATGGCAATGGGAGCGCAATAGTGACTTTCCTTACCAGAAAACAACTCTTGCTCGTAGGACCAGAAACTGCATGTGATTCAACTCCATTTAGGACTGGGAAACAAATGCTAGCTCGCCTTACATGAAACACACTCTGCTTTTGAGAAAAGAGCACTCTTCTACTCTACTGTGTTTCCAAAGGGGTCCAAAGAGTGAACTTGCTCAGAACAAAAGAACTGTGCTTCCCACACACGGACCATATCTAGTTCAACTCTGCTGAGGAAACTGACAAGAACAGTAGCTCCTAATCAGTCCAACACATTGTACATGAAGGAAACAGACGTGATTACTATTTGCACTGTGTATGGCATTTGGAGCACAATAGTGACTCTTCTTACAAGAAAACAACTCTTGCTCGTAGGACCAAAAACTGCATGTGTCTCAACTCCATTTAGGACTGGGAAACAAATGTGAGCTCACCTAACAAGAAAAAACACTCTGCTTTAGAGAAAAGAGCACTCTTCTACTCTACTGTGTTTCCTATGGGGTCCAAACAGTGAGCTTCCTCAGAACAAAAGAATTGTGCTTCCTACACACACGGGCCATATCTAGTTCAACTCTGCTTAGGATACTGACAAGAACAGTAGCTCCTCTTCAGTCCGATACACTGTACTTGCTGGGAACAGACGCGAGTGCTATTTGCACTGTGTATGGCAATGGGAGCACAATAGTGACTTCCTTACCAGAAACCAACTCTTGCTTGTAGGACGAGAAACTGCATGTGATTCAACTCCATTTAGGACTGGGAAACAAACGCTAGCTCGCCTTACAAGAAACACACTCTGCTTTTGAGAAAAGAGCACTCTTCTGCTCTACTGTGTTTCCTATAGGGCCAAAACAGTGAGCTTGCTGAGAACAAAAGAACTGTGCTTCCTACACACATGAACCATATCTAGTTCAACTCTGCTTAGGAACCTGACAAGAACAGTAGCTCCTATTCAGTCTGATACACTGTACTTGCTGGGAACAGACACGATTGCTGTTTTCACTGTATATGGCTTTTGGAGCGCAACAGTGACTCTTCATACCAGAAAACAACTCTTGCTCGTAGGACCAAAAACTGCATGTGACTCAACTCCATTTAGGACTGGGAAACAAACGCGAGCTCGCCTTACAAGAAACACACTCTGCTTTTAAGAAAAGTGCACTCTTCTACTCTACTGTGTTTCCTATAGGGCAGAACAGTGAGCTTGCTCAGAACATAAGAACTGTGCTTCCTACACACACGGGCCATATCTAGTTCAACTCTGCTTAGGAAACTGACAAGAACAGTAGCTCCTCTTCAGTCTGATACACTGTACTTGCTGGAAACAGACGCATGTGCTATTTGCACTGTGTATGGCAATGGGAGCGCAATAGTAACTTTTTTTTTACCAGAAAACAACTCTTGCTCATAGGACCAGAAACTGCATGTGATTCCACTCCATTTAGGACTGCGAAACATACGCTAGCTCGCCTTACAAGAAACACACTCTGCTTTAGATAAAAGAGCACTCTTCTACTATACTGTGTTTCCTATGGGTTCCAAACAGTGAGCTTGCTCATAACAAAAGAACTGTGCTTCCTACACACACGGACCATATCTAGTTAACCTCTGCTTAGGAAACTGACAAGAACAGTAGCTCCTTTTCAGTCCAATACACTGTACTTGCAGGGGACAGACGCGAGTGCTATTTGCACTGTGTATGGCTATTGGAGCACAATAGTGACATGTCTTACCAGAAAACAACTCTTGCTCGTAGGACAAAAAACTGCATGTGACTCAACTCCATTTATGACTGGGAACCATCGCTAAGTCGCCTTCCAAGAAACACACTCTGCTTTTGAGAAAAGAGCACTCTATACTCTACTGTGTTTCCTATGGTTCCCGAACAGTGAGCTTGCTCAGAACAAAAAAACTGTGCTTCCTACACACACGGCCATAACTAGTTCAACTCTGCTTAGGAAACTGACAAGAACAGTAGCTCCTATTCAGTCCAATACAGTGTACTTGCTGGGAACAGACGCGAGTGCTATTTGCACTGTGTATGGCAATGGCAGCGCAATAGTGACTCTTCTTACCAGAAAAAAATTCTTGCTCGTAGGACGAGAAACTGCATGGGATTCAACTACATTTAGGACTGGGAAACAAACGCTAGCTCGCCTTACAAGAAACACACTCTGATTTTGAGAAAAGAGCACTCTTCTACTCTACTGTGTTTCCTATGGGGTCTAAACAGTGAGCTTGCTCAGAACAAAACAACTGTGCTTCTTACACACACGGACCATATCTAATTCAACTCTGCTTAGGAACCTGACAAGAACAGTAGATCCTCTTCAGTCCAATACACTGTACTTGCTCGGAACAGACGCGAGTGCTGTTTGCACTGTGTATGGCAATTGGAGCACAATAGTGACTCGTCTTACCAAAAAACAACTCTTGCTCGTAGGACAAAAAACTGCATGTGACTCAACTCCATTTAGGACTGGGAAACAACCGCGAGCTCGCCTTACAAGAAACACACTCTGCTTTTGAGAAAAGAGCACTCTTCTACTCTACTGTGTTTCCTTTAGGGCCAGAACAGTGAGCTTGCTCAGAACAAAAGAACTGTGCTTCCTACACACACGGCCATATCTATTCAATTCTGATTAGGAACCTGACAAGAACAGTAGATCCTCTTCAGTCCAATACACTGTACTTGCTGGGAACATACGCCAGTGCTATTTGTCCTGTGCATGGCAATGGCAGCGCAATAGTGGCTATTCTTACCGTAAAACAACTCTTGCTCGTAGGACCAGCAACTGCATGTGATTCAACTCCATTTAGGACTGGGAAACAAACTCTAGCTCGCCTTACAAGAAACACACTCTGCTTTAGAGAAAAGAGCACTCTTCTACTCTACTGAGTTTCCTAGGGCCAGAACAGTGAGCTTGCTCAGAACAAAAGAACTGTGCTTCCTACACACACGGCCATATCTAGTTCAACTCTGCTTAGAAACCTGACAAGAACAGTAGATCCTCTTCAGTCCAATACAGTGTACATGCTGGGAATAGACGCCAGTGCTATTTGCCCTGTGAATGACAATGAGAGCACAATAGTGACTCTTCTTACCAAAAAACAACTCTTGCTCCTAGGACCAGAAACTGCATGTGATTCAACTCCATTTAGGACTGGGAAACAAACTCTAGCTCACCTTCCAAGAAACACACTCTGCTTTTGAGAAAAGAGCACTCTTCTACTCTACTGTGTTTCCAATTGGGTCCAAACAGTGAGCTTGCTCAGAACAAAAGAACTGTGCTTCCTACCCATAGGGAACATATCTAGTTCCACTGTGCTGAGGAAACTGACAAGAACAGTAGATCCTCTTCAGTCAAATACACTGTACATGCTGAGAACAGACGCCAGTGCTATTTGCCCTGTGTATGACAATGGGAACACAATAGTGACTCTTCTTACCAGAAAACAACTTTTGCTCGCAGTACCAGGAACTGCATGTGATTCAACTCCATTTAGGACTGGGAAACAAACGCTAGCTCGACTTACAAGAAAAACACTCTGCTTTTGAGAAAAGAGCACTCTTCTACTCTACTGTGTTTCCTAAGGGGTCCAACAGTGAGCTTGCTCAGAACAAAAGAACTGTGCTTCCGACGCACGGACCTTATCTAGTTCAACTCTGCTGAGGAAACTGACAAAAACAGTAGCTCCTAATCAGTCCAATATA
This sequence comes from Peromyscus eremicus, assembly GCF_949786415.1. Taxonomy (NCBI): domain Eukaryota; kingdom Metazoa; phylum Chordata; class Mammalia; order Rodentia; family Cricetidae; genus Peromyscus; species Peromyscus eremicus. Next base: position 40,296 of record NW_026734610.1, on the reverse strand, counting down.
CTGTACTTGAAGGGAGTAGACGCGAGTACTATTTGCACTGTGTATGGCATTTGGAGCACAATAGTGACTCTTCTTACCAGAAAACAACTCTTGCTCATAGGACCAAAAACTGCATGTGACTCAACTCCATTTAGGACTGGGAAACAAACGCGAGCTCACCTTACAAGAAAAACACTCTGCTTTAGAGAAAAGAGCAAACTTCTACTCTACTGTGTTTCCTATGGGGTCCAAACAGTGATCTTGCTCAGAACAAAAGAACTGTGCTTCCTACACACACGGGCCATATCTTGTTCAACTCTGCTTAGGAAACTGACAAGATCAGTAGCTCCTCTTCAGTCCAATACACTGTACTTGCTGGGAACAGACGCGAGTGCTATTTGCACTGTGTATGGCAATGGGAGCACAATAGTGACTTCCTTACCAGAAAACAACTCTTGCTCGTAGGACCAGAAACTGCATGTGATTCAACTCCATTTAGGACTGGGAAACAAACGCTAGCTCGCCTTACAAGAAACACACTCTGCTTTTGAAAAAAGAGCACTCTTCTACTCTACTGTGTTTCCTATAGGGCCAGAACAGTGAGCTTGCTAAAAACAAAAGAACTGTGCATCCTAAACACACGGGCCATATCTAGTTCAACTCTGCTTAGGAAACTGACAAGAACAGTAGCTCCTATTCAGTCCAATACACTGTACTTGCTGGGAATAGACGCGAGTGCTATTTGCACTGTGTATGGCAATGGCAGCGCAATAGTGACTCTTCTTACCAGAAAACAACTCTTGCTCGTAGGACAAAAAACTGCATGTGACTCAACTCCATTTGGGACTGGGAAACAAACGCTAGCTCACCTTCCAAGAAACACACTCTGCTTTTGAGAAAAGAGCACTCTTCTACTCTACTGTTTCCTATGTGTTCCGAACAGTGAGCTTGCTCAGAACAAAAAAACTGTGCTTCCTACAAACACGGCCATATCTAGTTCAAGTCTGCTTAGGAACCTGACAAGAACAGTAGATCCTCTTCAGTCCGATACACTGTACTTGCTGGGAACAGACGGGAGGGCTATTTGCACTGTGTATGGCAATGGGAGCGCAATAGTGACTTTCCTTACCAGAAAACAACACTTGCTCATAGGACCAGAAACTGCATGTGATTCAACTTCATTTAGGACTGGGAAACAAATGCCAGCTCGCCTTACATGAAACACACTCTGCTTTTGAGAAAAGAGCACTCTTCTACTCTACTGTGTTTCCTATGGGGTCCAAACAGTGAGCTTGCTCAGAACAAAAGAACTGTGCTTCCTACACACACGGGCCATATCTAGTTCAACTCTGCTTAGGAAACTGACAAGAACAGTAGATCCTCTTCAGTCCAATACACTGTACTTGCTGGGAACAGACGCGAGTGCTATTTGCACTGTGTATGGCAATTGGAGCACAATAGTGACTCGTCTTACCAGAAAACAACTCTTGCTCGTAGGACCAGAAACTCTATGTGATTCAACTCCATTTAGGACTGGGAAACAAACGCTAGCTCGCCTTACAAGAAACACACTCTGCTTTTGAGAAAAGAGCACTGTTCTACTCTACTGTGTTTCCTATGTGGTCCAAACAGTGAGCTTGCTCAGAACAAAAGAACTGTGCTTCCTACACACACGGCCATATCTAGTTCAACTCTGCTTAGGAAACTGACAAGAACAGTAGCTCCTATTCAGTCCAATACACTGTACTTGCTGGGAAAAAACGCCAGTGCTATTTGTCCTGTGTATGGCAATGGCAGCGCAATAGTGCCTCTTCTTACCATAAAACAACTCTTGCTCATAGGACCAGAAACTGCATGTGATTCAACTCCATTTAGGACTGGGAAACAAACGCTAGCTCGCCTTACAAGAAACACACTCTGCTTTTGAGAAAAGAGCACTCTGCTACTCTACTGTGTTTCCTATGGGGTCCAAACAGTGAGCTTGCTCATAACAAAAGAACTGTGCTTCCTACACGGGAAATATCAAGCTCAACTCTGCTTATGAAACTGACAAGAACAGTAGCTCCTATTCAGTCCAATACACTATACTTGCTGGAAACAGATGCGAGAGCTATTTGCACTGTGTATGGGATTTGGAGCGCAATAGTGACTCTTCTTACCAGAAAACAACTCTTGCTCGTAGGACCAAAAACTGCCTGAGACTCAACTCCATTTAGGACTGGAAACAAACGCGAGCTCGCCTTACAAGAAACACACTCTGCTTTAGAGAAAAGAGCACTCTTCTACTCTATTGTGTTTCCTAAGAGGTCCGAACAGTGAACTTGCTCAAACCAAAAGAACTGTGCTTCCCTCACACACGGCCATATCTAGTTCAATTCTGCTTAGGAACCTGACAAGAACAGTAGATCCTCTTCAGTCCAATACACTGTACTTGCTGGGAAGAGACTCCAGTGCTATTTGTCCTGTGTATGGCAATGGCAGCGCAATATTTACTATTCTTACCATAAAACAACTCTTTACAATAGGACCAGAAACTGCATGGGATTCAACTCCTTTTAGGACTGGGAAACAAATGCTAGCTCTCCTTACAAGAAACACACTCTGCTTTTGAGAAAAGAGCACTGTTCTACTCTACTGTGTTTCCTATGGGGTCCAAACAGTGAGCTTGCTCAGAACAAAAGAACTGTGCTTCCTACACACCGACCATATCTAGTTCAACTCTGCTTAGGAAACTGACAAGAACAGTAGCTCCAATTTAGTCCAATACACTGTACTTGCTGGGAACAGACGCCAGTGCTATTTGCACTGTGTATGGCAATGGGAGCACAATAGTAACTTTCCTTACCAGAAAAGAACTCTTGCTCATAGGACAGGAAACTGCCTGTGATTGATCTCCAATTAGGGCTAGGAAACAAACGCTAGCTTGCCTTACAAGAAACACACTTTTCTTTTGAGAAAAGAGCACTCTTCTACTCTACTGTGTTTCCTATGAGGTCCGAACAGTGAGCTTGCTCAGAACAAAAAAAAACGTGATTCCTACACACACCGTCACACCTAGTTCAATTCTGCTTAGGAACCTGACAAGAACAGTAGATCCTCTTCAGTCCAATACACTGTACTTCTGGGAACAGACGCCAGTTCTATTTGTCCTGTGTAGGGCAATGGCAGCGCAATATTGACTCTTCTTACCAGAAAACAACTCTTGCTCATAGGACCAGAAACTGCATATGATTCAACTCCATTTAGGACTGGGAAACAAATGCTAGCTCGCCTTACAAGAAACACACTCTGCTTTTGAGAAAAGAGCCAAATTCAACTCTATTGTGTTTCCTATGGGGTCCAAACAGTGAGCTTGCTCAGAACAAAAGAACTGTGCTTCCTACACTCACGGCCATATCTAGTTCAATTCTGCTTAGGAACCTGACAAGAACTGTAGATCCTCTTCAGTCCAATACACTGTACTTGCTGGGAACAGACGCCAGTGGAATTTGTCCTGTGTATGGCAATGGCAGCGCAATAGTGACTCTTTTTACCATAAAACAACCCTTGCTCGTAGGACCAGAAACTGCATGTGATTCAACTCCATTTAGGACTGGGAAACAAACGCTAGCTCGCCTTACAAGAAACACACTCTGCTTTAGACAAAGAGAACTCTTCTACTCTACTGTGTTTCCTGTAAACCAGAACAGTGAGCTTGCTCAGAACAAAAGAACTGTGCTTCCTACACACACGGCCATATCTAGTTCAACTCTGCTTAGGAAACTGACAAGAACAGTAGCTTTTATTCAGTCCAATACACTGTACTTGCTGGGAACAGACGCGAGTGCTATTTGCACTGTGTATGGCAATTGAAGCGCAATAGTGACTCTTCTTACCAGAAAACAACTCTTGCTCGTAGGACCAGAAACTGCCTGTGACAACTCCATTTAAGACTGATAAACAAAGGCGAGCTCGCCTTACAAGAAACACACTCTGCTTTAGAGAAAAGAGCACTCTTCTACTCTACTGTGTTCCCTATGGGGTCCGAACAGTGAGCTTGCTCAGAACAAAAAAACTGTGCTTCCTACAAACATGGCCATATCTAGTTCAAGTCTGATTAGGAACCTGACAAGAACAGTAGATCCTCTTTTGTCCAATACACTGTATTTGCTGGGAAGAGACGCCAGTGCTATTTGTCCTGTGTATGGCAATGGCAGCGCAATAGTGACTCTTCTTACCAGAAAACAACTCTTTCTTGTAGCACCAGAAACTGCATGTGATTCAACTCCATTTAGGACTGGGAAACAAACGCTAGCTCGCCTTACAAGAAACACACTCTGCTTTAGAGAAAAGAGCACTCATCTACTCTACTGTGTTTCCTATGGGGTCCAAACAGTAAGCTTGCTCAGAACAAAAGAACTGTGCTTCCTACACACACCGACCATATCTAGTTCAACTCTGCTTAGGAAACTGACAAGAACAGTAACTCCTCTTCAGTCCGATACACTGTACTTGCTGGGAATAGATGCGAGTGCTATTTGCACTGTTTATGGCAATGGGAGCGCAATAGTGACTTTCCTTACCAAAAAACAACTCTTGCTTGTAGGACCAGAAACTGCATGTGATTCAACTCCATATAGAACTGGGAAACAAATGCTAGCTCGCCTTACAAGAAATACACTCTGCTTTTGAGAAAAGAGCACTCTTCTACTCTACTGTGTTTCCTATAGGGCCAGAACAGTGAGCTTGCTCAGAACAAAAGAACTGTGCTTCCTACACACACGGCCATATCTAGTTCAATTCTGCTTAGGAACCTGACAAGAACAGTAGATCCTCGTCAGTCCAATACACTGTACTTGCTGGGAACAGACTCCAGTGCTATTTGTCCTGTGTATGGCAATGGCAGCGCAATATTTACTATTCTTACCACAAAACAACTCTTGACAATAGGACCAGAAACTGCATGGGATTCAACTCCTCTTAGGACTGGAAAACAAACGCTAGCTCTCCTTACAAGAAACACACTCTGCTTTTGAGAAAAGAGCACTCTTCTACTCTACTGTGTTTTCTATGGGGTCCAAACAGTTAGCTTGCTCAGAACAAAAGAACTGTGCTTCCTACGCACACCGACCATATCTAGTTCAACTCTCCTTAGCAAAGGGACAAGAACAGTAGCTCCTATTTAGTCCAATACACTGTACTTGCTGGGAACAGACGCCAGTGCTATTTGCACTGTGTATGGCAATGGGAGCACAATAGTAACTTTCCTTACCACAAAAGAACTCTTGCTCATAGGACAGGAAACTGCCTGTGATTGAACTCCAATTAGGGCTAGGAAACAAACGCTAGCTCGACTTACAAGAAACACACTCTGCTTTTGAGAAAAGAGCACTCTTCTACTCTACTGTGTTTCCTATGAGGTCCGAACAGTGAGCTTGCTCAGAACAAAAAAAAACGTGATTCCTACACACACCGTCACACCTAGTTCAATTCTGCTTAGGAACCTGACAAGAACAGTAGATCCTCTTCATTCCAATACACTGTACTGCTGGGAACAGACGCCAGTGCTATTTGTCCTGTGTATGGCAATGGCAGCGGAATATTGACTCTTCTTACCAGAAAACAACTCTTGCTCATAGGACCAGAAACTGCATGTGATTCAACTCCATTTAGGACTGGGAAACAAATGCTAGCTCGCCTTACAAGAAACACACTCTGCTTTTGAGAAAAGAGCAAAATTCAACTCTACTGTGTTTCCTATGGGGTCCGAACAGTGAGCTTGCTCAGAACAAAAGAGCTGTGCTTCCTACACACACGGCCATATCTAGTTCAATTCTGCTTAGACACCTGACAAGAACAGTAGATCCTCTTCAGTCCAATACACTGTACTTGCTGGGATCAGACGCCAGTGGAATTTGTCCTGTGTATGGCAATATCAGCGCGATAGTGACTCTTCTTACCATAAAACAACTCTTGCTCTTAGGACCAGAAACTGCATGTGATTCAACTCCATTTAGGACTGGGAAACAAACGCTAGCTCGCCTTACAAGAAACACACTCTGCTTTAGAGAAAGAGCACTCTTCTACTCTACAGTGTTTCCTGTAGGGCCAGAACAGTGAGCTTGCTCAGAACAAAAGAACTGTGCTTCCTACACACGGGCCATATCTATTTCAACTCTGCTTAGGAACCTAATAAGAACAGTAGATCCTCTTCAGTCCAATACACTGTTCATATGGGAACAGACGCGTGTGCTATTTGCTCTGTGTATGACAATTGGAGCACAACAGTTACTCTTCTTAGCAGAAAACAACTCTTGCTCATAGGACCGGAAACTGCATGTGATTCAACTCCATTTAGGACTCTGAAACAAAATCTAACTCGCCTTACAAGAAACACACTCTGAGTTAGAGAAAAAAGCACTCTTCTACTCTATTGTGTTTCCTAAGAGGTCCGAACAGTGAACTTGCTCAGAACAAAAGAACTGTGCTTCCTACACACATGGCCATATCTAGTTCAATTCTGCTTAGGAACCTGACAAGAACAGTAGATCCTCTTCAGTCCAATACACTGTACTTGCTGGGAAGAGACTCCAGTACTATTTGTCCTGTGTATGGCAATGGCAGCGCAATATTGACTCTTCTTACCAGAAAACAACTCTTGCTCATAGGACTGGAAACTGCCTGTGATTGAACTCCATTTAGGACTAGGAAACAAACGCTAGCTCGCCTTACAAGAAACACACTCTGCTTTTGAGAAAAGAGCACTCTTCTACACTACTGTGTTTCCTATGAGTTCCGAACAGTGAGCTTGCTCAGAACAAAAAATCGAGCTCCCTACACACACCGCCACACCTAGTTCAATTCTGCTTAGGAACCTGACAAGAACAGTAGATCCTCTTCATTCCAATACACTGTACTGCTGGGAACAGACAACAGTGCTATTTGTCCTGTGTATGGCAATGGCAGTGCAATAGTGACTCTTCTTACCATAAAACAACTCTTGCTCGTAGGACCAGAAACTGCATGTGATTCAACTCAATTTATGACTGGGAAACAAATGCTAGCTCGCCTTACATGAAACACATTCTGCTTTTAAGAAAAGAGCACTCTTCTACTCTACTGTCTTTCCTATGGGGTCCGAACAGTGAGCTTGCTCAGAACAAAAGAACTGTGCTTCCTACACACACGGGCCATATCTAGTTCAACTCTGCTTAGGAAACTCACAAGAACAGTAGCTCCTCTTCAGTCCAATACACTGTACTTGCGGTGAACAGACGCGAGTGTTCTTTGCACTGTGTATGGCTATTGGAGCACAATAGTGACTCGTCTTTCCAGAAAACAACTCTTGCTCGTAGGAGAAAAAACTGCATGTGACTCAACTCCATTTATGACTGGGAACCATCGCTAGCTCGCCTTCCATGAAACACAATCTGCTTTTGAGGAAAGAGCACTCTATACTCTACTGTGTTTCCTATGGGTTCTCAACAGTGAGCTTGCTCAGAACAAAAAACCTGTGCTTCCTACAAACACGGCCATATCTAGTTCAAGTCTGCTTAGGAACCTGACAAGAACAGTAGATCCTCTTCCATTCAATACACTGTACTTGCTGGGAAAAGACGCCAGTGTTATTTGTCCTGTGTATGGAAATGGCAGCTCAATAGTGACTCTTCTTACCAGAAAACAACTCTTGCTTGTAGGACCAGAAACTGCATGTGATTCAACTCCATTTAGGACTGGGAAACAAACGCTAGCTCGCCTTACAAGAAACACACTCTGCTTTTGAGAAAAGAGCACTCTTCTACTCTAATGTGTTTCCTATGGTGTCCAAACAGTGAGCTTGCTCAGAACAAAAGAATTGTGCTTCCTAAACACGCGGAACATATCTCGTTCAACTCTGCTTAGGAAACTGACAAGAACAGTAGCTCCTCTTCAGTCCAATACACTGTACTTGCTGGGAACAGACGTGAGTGCTATTTGCACTGTGTATGGCAATGGGAGCGCAATAGTGACTTTTCTTAACAGAAAACAACTCTTGCTCGTAGGACCAGAAACTGCATCAGATTCAACTCCATATAGGACTGGGAAACAAACGCTAGCTCGCCTTACAAGAAACACAATCTGCTTTTGAGAAAAGAGCACTCTTCTACTCTACTGTGTTTCCTATAGGGCCTGAACAGTGAGCTTGCTCAGAAAAAAAGAACTGTGCTTCCTACACACACGGCCATAACTAGTTGAACTCTGCTTAGGAAACTGACAAGAACAGTAACTCCTATTCAGTCCAATACACTGTACTTGCTGGGAAGAGACGCGAGTGCTATCTGCACTGTGTATGTCAATGGGAGCGCAATAGTGACTTTCCTTACCAGAAAACAACTCTTGCTCGTAGGACCAGAAACTGCATGTGATTCAACTCCATTTAGGACTGGGAAAAAAATGCTAGCTCGCCTTACAAGAAACACAATCTGCTTTAGAGAAAAGAGCACTCTTCTACTCTACTGTGTTTCCTATGGGGTCCGAACAGTGAGCTTGCTCAGAACAAAAAAACTGTGCTTCCTACACACACGGCCATATCTAGTTCAATTCTGCTTATAAACCTGACAAGAACAGTAGATCCTCTTCAGTCCAATACACTGTACTTGCTGGGAACAGACGCCAGTGGAATTTGTCCTGTGTATGGCAATGGCAGCGCAATAGTGACTCTTTTTACCATAAAACAACCCTTGCTCGTAGGACCAGAAACTGCATGTGATTCAACTCCATTTAGGACTGGGAAACAAACGGTAGCTCGCCTTACAAGAAACACACTCTGCTTTAGAGAAAGAGAACTCTTCTACTCTACTGTGTTTCCTGTAGGGCCAGAACAGTGAGCTTGCTCAGAACAAAAGAACTGTGCTTCCTACACACGGCCATATCTAGTTCAACTCTGCTTAGGAAACTGACAAGAACAGTAGCTTTTATTCAGTCCAATACACTGTACTTGCTGGGAACAGACGCGAGTGCTATTTGCACTGTGTATGGCAATAGAAGCGCAATAGTGACTCTTCTTACCAGAAAACAACTCTTGCTCGTAGGACCAGAAACTGCCTGTGACAACTCCATTTAAGACTGGTAAACAAAGGCGAGCTCGCCTTACAAGAAACACACTCTGCTTTAGAGAAAAGAGCACTCTTCTACTCTACTGTGTTCCCTATGGGGTCCGAACAGTGAGCTTGCTCAGAACAAAAAAACTGTGCTTCCTACAAACATGGCCATATCTAGTTCAAGTCTGATTAGGAACCTGACAAGAACAGTAGATCCTCTTCAGTCCAATACACTGTACTTGCTGGGAAGAGACGCCAGTGCTATTTGTCCTGTGTATGGCAATGGCAGCGCAATAGTGACTCTTCATACCAGAAAACAACTCTTGCTTGTAGCACCAGAAACTGCATGTGATTCAACTCCATTTAGGACTGGGAAACAAACGCTAGCTCGCCTTACAAGAAACACACTCTGCTTTAGAGAAAAGAGCACTTATCTACTCTACTGTGTTTCCTATGGGGTCCAAACAGTAAGCTTGCTCAGAACAAAAGAACTGTGCTTCCTACAAACACCGACCATATCTAGTTCAACTCTGCTTAGGAAACTGACAAGAACAGTAGCTCCTCTTCAGTCCGATACACTGTACTTGCTGGGAATAGACGCGAGTGCTATTTGCACTGTTTATGGCAATGGGAGCGCAATAGTGACTTTCCTTACCAAAAAACAACTCTTGCTTGTAGGACCAGAAATTGCATGTGATTCAACTCCATATAGAACTGGGAAACAAATGCTAGCTCGCCTTACAAGAAATACACTCTGCTTTTGAGAAAAGAGCACTCTTCTACTCTACTGTGTTTCCTATAATGCCAGAACAGTGAGCTTGCTCAGAACAAAAGAACTGTGCTTCCTACACACACGGCCATATCTAGTTCAATTCTGCTTAGGAACCTGACAAGAACAGTAGATCCTCGTCAGTCCAATACACTGTACTTGCTGGGAACAGACTCCAGTGCTATTTGTCCTGTGTATGGCAATGGCAGCGCAATATTTACTATTCTTACCACAAAACAACTCTTGACAATAGGACCAGAAACTGCATGGGATTCAACTCCTTTTAGGACTGGAAAACAAACGCTAGCTCTCCTTACAAGAAACACACTCTGCTTTTGAGAAAAGAGCACTCTTCTACTCTACTGTGTTTTCTATGGGGTCCAAACAGTTAGCTTGCTCAGAACAAAAGAACTGTGCTTCCTATGCACACCGACCATATCTAGTTCAACTCTCCTTAGGAAACGGACAAGAACAGTAGCTCCTATTTAGTCCAATACACTGTACTTGCTGGGAACAGACGCCAGTGCTATTTGCACTGTGTATGGCAATGGGAGCACAATAGTAACTTTCCTTACCAGAAAAGAACTCTTGCTCATAGGACAGGAAACTGCCTGTGATTGAACTCCAATTAGGGCTAGGAAACAAACGCTAGCTCGACTTACAAGAAACACACTCTGCTTTTGAGAAAAGAGCATTCTTCTACTCTATTGTGTTTCCTAAGAGGTCCGAACAGTGAACTTGCTCAGAACAAAAGAACTGTGCTTCCTACACCCATGGCCATATCTAGTTCAATTCTGCTTAGGAACCTGACAAGAACAGTAGATCCTCTTCAGTCCAATACACTGTACTTGCTGGGAAGAGACTCCAGTACTATTTGTCCTGTGTATGGCAATGGCAGCGCAATATTGACTCTTCTTACCAGAAAACAACTCTTGCTCATAGGACTGGAAACTGCCTGTGATTGAACTCCATTTAGGACTAGGAAACAAACGCTAGCTCGCCTTACAAGAAACACACTCTGCTTTTGAGAAAAGAGCACTCTTCTACACTACTGTGTTTCCTATGAGTTCCGAACAGTGAGCTTGCTCAGAACAAAAAATCGAGCTCCCTACACACACCGCCACACCTAGTTCAATTCTGCTTAGGAACCTGACAAGAACAGTAGATCCTCTTCATTCCAATACACTGTACTGCTGGGAACAGACAACAGTGCTATTTGTCCTGTGTATGGCAATGGCAGTGCAATAGTGACTCTTCTTACCATAAAACAACTCTTGCTCGTAGGACCAGAAACTGCATGTGATTCAACTCAATTTATGACTGGGAAACAAATGCTAGCTTGCCTTACATGAAACACATTCTGCTTTTGAGAAAAGAGCACTCTTCTACTCTACTGTCTTTCCTATGGGGTCCGAACAGTGAGCTTGCTCAGAACAAAAGAACTGTGCTTCCTACACACATGGGCCATATCTATTTCAACTCTGCTTAGGAAACTCACAAGAACAGTAGCTCCTCTTCAGTCCAATACACTGTACTTGCGGGGAACAGACGCAAGTGCTCTTTGCACTGTGTATGGCTATTGGACCACAATAGTGACTCATCTTTCCAGAAAACAACTCTTGCTCGTAGGAGAAAAAACTGCATGTGACTCAACTCCATTTATGACTGGGAACCATCGCTAGCTCGCCTTCCATGAAACACACTCTGCTTTTGAGGAAAGAGCACTCTATACTCTACTGTGTTTCCTATGGGTTCTCAACAGTGAGCTTGCTCAGAACAAAAAAACTGTGCTTCCTACACATACGGCCATATCTAGTTCAAGTCTGCTTAGGAACCTGACAAGAACAGTAGATCCTCTTCCATTCAATACACTGTACTTGCTGGGAAAAGACGCCAGTGTTATTTGTCCTGTGTATGGAAATGGCAGCTCAATAGTGACTCTTCTTACCAGAAAACAACTCTTGCTTGTAGGACCAGAAACTGCATGTGATTCAACTCCATTTAGGACTGGGAAACAAACGCTAGCTCGCCTTACAAGAAACACACTCTGCTTTTGAGAAAAGAGCACTCTTCTACTCTAATGTGTTTCCTATGGTGTCCAAACAGTGAGCTTGCTCAGAACAAAAGAATTGTGCTTCCTAAACACGCGGGACATATCTCGTTCAACTCTGCTTAGGAAACTGACAAGAACAGTAGATCCTCTTCAGTCCAATACACTGTACTTGCTGGGAACAGACGCCAGTGGAATTTGTCCTGTGTATGGCAATGGCAGCGCAATAGTGACTCTTTTTACCATAAAACAACCCTTGCTCGTAGGACCAGAAACTGCATGTGATTCAACTCCATTTAGGACTGGAAACAAACGCTAGCTCGCCTTACAAGAAACACACTCTGCTTTAGAGAAAGAGAACTCTTCTACTCTACTGTGTTTCCTGTAGGGCCAGAACAGTGAGCTTGCTCAGAACAAAAGAACTGTGCTTCCTACACACACGGCCATATCTAGTTCAACTCTGCTTAGGAAACTGACAAGAACAGTAGCTTTTATTCAGTCCAATACACTGTACTTGCTGGGAACAGACGCGAGTGCTATTTGCACTGTGTATGGCAATTGAAGCGCAATAGTGACTCTTCTTACCAGAAAACAACTCTTGCTCGTAGGACCAGAAACTGCCTGTGACAACTCCATTTAAGACTGGTAAACAAAGGCGAGCTCGCCTTACAAGAAACACACTCTGCTTTAGAGAAAAGAGCACTCTTCTACTCTACTGTGTTCCCTATGGGGTCCGAACAGTGAGCTTGCTCAGAACAAAAAAACTGTGCTTCCTACAAACATGGCCATATCTAGTTCAAGTCTGATTAGGAACCTGACAAGAACAGTAGATCCTCTTCCGTCCAATACACTGTACTTGCTGGGAAGAGACGCCAGTGCTATTTGTCCTGTGTATGGCAATGGCAGCACAATAGTGACTCTTCTTACCAGAAAACAACTCTTGCTTGTAGCACCAGAAACTGCATGTGATTCAACTCCATTTAGGACTGGGAAACAAACGCTTGCTCGCCTTACAAGAAACACACTCTGCTTTAGAGAAAAGAGCACTCATCTACTCTACTGTGTTTCCTATGGGGTCCAAACAGTAAGCTTGCTCAGAACAAAAGAACTGTGCTTCCTACACACACCGACCATATCTAGTTCAACTCTGCTTAGGAAACTGACAAGAACAGTAGCTCCTCTTCAGTCCGATACACTGTACTTGCTGGGAATAGACGCGAGTGCTATTTGCACTGTTTATGGCAATGGGAGCGCAATAGTGACTTTCCTTACCAAAAAACAACTCTTGCTTGTAGGACCAGAAACTGCATGTGATTCAACTCCATATAGAACTGGGAAACAAATGCTAGCTCGCCTTACAAGAAATACACTCTGCTTTTGAGAAAAGAGCACTCTTCTACTCTACTGTGTTTCCTATAGGGCCAGAACAGTGAGCTTGCTCAGAACAAAAGAACTGTGCTTCCTACACACACGGCCATATCTAGTTCAATTCTGCTTAGGAACCTGACAAGAACAGTAGATCCTCTTCAGTCCAATACACTGTACTTGCTGGGAACAGACTCCAGTGCTATTTGTCCTGTGTATGGCAATGGCAGCGCAATATTTACTATTCTTACCACAAAACAACTCTTGACAATAGGACCAGAAACTGCATGGGATTCAACTCCTTTTAGGACTGGAAAACAAACGCTAGCTCTCCTTACAAGAAACACACTCTGCTTTTGAGAAAAGAGCACTCTTCTACTCTACTGTGTTTTCTATGGGGTCCAAACAGTTAGCTTGCTCAGAACAAAAGAACTGTGCTTCCTTCGCACACCGACCATATCTAGTTCAACTCTCCTTAGGAAACGGACAAGAACAGTAGCTCCTCTTCAGTCCAATACCCTGTACTTGCTGGGAAGAGACGCGAGTGCTATTTGCACTGTGTATGTCAATGGGAGCGCAATAGTGACTTTCCTTACCAGAAAACAACTCTTGCTCGTAGGACCAGAAACTGTATGTGATTCAACTCCATTTAGGACTGGGAAAAAAATGCTAGCTCGCCTTACAAGAAACACAATCTGCTTTAGAGAAAAGAGCACTCTTCTACTCTACTGTGTTTCCTATGGGGTCCGAACAGTGAGCTTGCTCAGAACAAAAAAACTGTGCTTCCTACACACATGGCCATATCTAGTTCAATTCTGCTTATAAACCTGACAAGAAGAGTAGATCCTCTTCAGTCCAATACACTGTACTTGCTGGGAACAGACAACAGTGCTATTTGTCCTGTGTATGGCAATGGCAGTGCAATAGTGACTCTTCTTTCCAGAAAACAACTCTTGCTGTTAGGATCCGAAACTGCATGTGATTCAACTCCATTTAGGACTGGGAAACAAACACTAGCTCACCTTACAAGAAACACACTCTGCTTTTGAGAAAAGAGCACTCTTCTACTTTATTGTGTTTCCTATGGGGTCCAAACAGTGAGCTTGCTCAGAACAAAAAACTGTGCTTCCTACACACGGACAATATCTAGTTCAACTCTGCTTAGGAAACTGATAAGAACAGTAGCTCCTCTTCAGTCCGATACACTGTACTTGCTGGGAACAGACGCGAGTGCTATTTGCACTGTGTATGGCAATGAGAGCACAATAGTGACTTTCCTTACCAGAAAACAACTCTTGCTCATAGGACTACAAACTGCATGTGATTCAACTCCATTTAGGACTGGGAAACAAATGCTAGCTCGCCTTACAAGAAACACACTCTGCTTTTGAGAAAAGAGCACTCTTCTACTCAACTGTGTTTCCTATAGGACCAAAACAGTGAGCTTGCTCAGAACAAAAGAACTGTGCTTCCTAAACACACGGTCATATCTAGTTAAATTCTGCTTAGGAAACTGACAAGAATAGTAGATCCTCTTCAGTCCAATACACTGTACTTGCTGGGAAGAGACGCGAGTGCTATTTGCCCTGTGTATGACAATGGGAGCGCAATAGTGACTCTTCTTACCAGAAAACAACTCTTGCTCGCAGGACCAGAAACTGCATGTGATTCAACTCCATTTAGGACTGGGAAACAAATGTTAGCTTGCCTTACATGAAACACACTCTGCTTTTGAGAAAAGAGCACTCTTCTACTCTACTGAGTTTCCTATGGGGTCTGAACAGTGAGCTTGCTCAGAACAAATGAACTGTGCTTCCTACACACACGGGCCATATCTAGTTCAACTCTGCTTAAAAAACTGACAAGAACAGTAGATCCTCTTCAGTCCAATACACTGTACTTGCTGGGAACTGATGCAAGTGCTATTTGCACTGTGTATGGCAATGAGAGTGCAATAGTGACTCTTCTTACCAGAAAAAAACTCTTGCTCGTAGGCCCAAAAACTGCATGTGTCTCAACTCCATTTAGGACTGGGAAAGAAACGCTAGCTCGCCTTACAAGAAAAACTCTTTGCTTTTGACAAAAGAGCATTCTTCTACTATACTGTGTTTCGTTTAGGGCCAGATGAGTGAGCTTCCTCAGAACAAAAGAACTGTGCTTCCTGCACACAGGGGCCATATCTGTTCAATTCTGCTTAGGAAACTGACAAGAACAGTAGATCCTCTTCAGTCCAATACACTGTACATGCTGGGAACAGACGCCAGTACTATTTGCCGTGTGTATGACAATGGGAGCGCAATAGTGACTCTTCTTACCAGAAAACAACTCTTGTTCCTAGGACCAGAAACTGCATGTGACTCAACTCCATTTAGGACTGGGAAACAAACGCTAGCTCGCCTTACAAGAAATACACTCCGCTTTTGAGAAAAGAGCACTCTTCTACTCTACTGTGTTTCCTATAGGGCCAGAACAGTGAGCTTGCTCAGAACAAAAGAACTGTGCTTCCTACACACACGGACATATCTAGTTCAATTCAGTTTAGGAACCTGACAAGAACAGTAGATCCTCTTCAGTCCAATACACTGTACTTGCTGGGATCAGACGACAGTGCTATTTGTCCTGTGTATTGCAATGGCAGCGCAATAGTGACTATTCTTACCATAAAAAAACTATTGCTCGTAGGACCAGAAACTGCATGTGATTCAACTCCATTTAGGACTGGGAAACAAATGCTAGCTCGCCTTACAAGAAACACACCCTGCTTTTGAGAAAAGAGCACTCTTCTACTCTACTGTGTTTCCTATGGGGTCCAAACAGTGAGCTTGCTCAGAACAGAAAACTGTGCTTCCTACACACGGACCATATCTAGTTCAACTCTGCTTAGGAAACCGACAAGAACAGTAGCTCCTCTTCAGTCCGATACACTGTAATTGCTGGGAATAGATGCGAGTGCTATTTGCACTGTGTATGGCAATGGGAGCACAAAAGTGACTTTCCTTACCAGAAAACAACTCTTGCTCATAGGACCAGAAACAGCATGTGATTCAACTCCATTTAGGACTGGGAAACAAACTCTAGCTCGCCTTACAAGAAACACACCCTGCTTTTGAGAAAAGAGCACTCTTCTACTCTACTGTGTTTCCTATGTGGTCAAAACAGTGAGCTTGCTCAGAACAAAAGAACTGAGCTTCCTACACACACGGGCCATATCTCGTTCAACTCTGCTTAGGAAACTGACAACAACAGTAGCTACTCTTCAGTCCGATACACTGTAATTGCTGGGAACAGACGCGAGTGCTATTTGCTCTGTGTATAGCAATGGGAGCACAATAGTGACTCTTCTTACCAGAAAACAACTCTTGCTCGTAGGACCAGAAACTGCATGAGATTCAACTCCATTTAGGACTGGGAAACAAACGCTAGCTCGCATTACAAGAAACACACTCTGCTTTTGAGAAAAGAGCCCTCTTATACTCTAAAGTGTTTCCTATAGGGCCAGAACAGTGAGCTTGCTCAGAAAAAAAAACTGTGCTTCCTACACACACGGGCCATATCTAGTTCAACTCTGATTAGGAAACTGACAAAAACAGTAGCTCCTCTTCAGTCCGGTACACTGTACTAGCTGGGAACACATGCGAGGGCTATTTGCACTGTGTATGGCAATGGGAGCGCCATAGTGACTTTCCTTACCAGAAAACAACTCTTGCTTGTAGGAACAGAAACTGCATGGGATTCAACTCCATTTAGGACTGGGAAACAAATGCTAGCTCGCCTTACAAGAAACACACTCTGCTTTTGAGAAAAAAGCACTCATCTACTCTACTGTGTTTCCTATGGAGTCCAAACAGTGAGCTTGCTCAGAACAGAAAACTGTGCTTCCTACACACACGGGCCATATCTAGTTCAACTCTGCTTATGAAACTGACAAGAACAGTAGCTCCTCTTCAGTCCGATACACTGTAATTGCTGGGAACAGACGCGAGTGCTATTTGCACTGTGTATGGCAATGGGAGCACAATAGGGACTTTCCTTACCAGAAAACAACTCTTGCTCGTAGGACCAGAAACTGCATGTGATTCAACTCCATTTAGGACTGGGAAACAAACACTAGCTCGCCTTACAAGAAACACACTCTGCTTTTGAGAAAAGAGCACTCTTCTACTCTACTGTGTTTCCTATGTGGTCAAAACAGTGAGCTTGCTCAGAACAAAAGAACTGAGCTTCCTACACACACGGGCCATATCTCGTTCAACTCTGTTTAGGAAACTGACAACAACAGTAGGTACTCTTCAGTCCGATACACTGTACTTGCTGGGAACAGACGCGAGTGCTATTTGCACTGTGTATGGCAATGGGAGCACAATAGTGACTCTTCTTACCAGAAAACAACTCTTGCTCATAGGACAAGAAAATGCATGAGATTCAACTCCATTTAGGACTGGGAAACAAACGCTAGCTCGCCTTACATGAAACACACTCTGCTTTTGAGAAAAGAGCACTCTTCTACTCTACTGTGTTTCTATGGGTGGGAACAGTGAGCTTGCTCAGAACAAAAGAACTGTGCTTCCTACACACACGGGCTATATCTAGTTCAATTCTGCTTAGGAAACTGACAAGAATAATAGCTCCTCTTCAGTCCAATTCACTGTACATGCTAGGAACAGACGCCAGGACTATTTGCTCTGTGTATGACAATGGGAGCGCAATAGGGACTCTTCTTACCAGAAAACAACTCTTGCTCGTAGGAACAGAAACTGCATGTGATTCAACTCCATTTAGGACTGGGAAACAAATGCTAGCTCGCCTTACATGAAACACACTCTGCTTTTGAGAAAAGAGTACTCTTCTACTCTACTGAGTCTCCTATGGGATCCGAATAGTGAGCTTGCTCAGAACAAAAGAACTGTGCTTCCTACACACACGGGCCATATCTAGTTCAACTCTGCTTAGGAAACTGACAAGAACAGTAGATAATCTTCAGTCCAATACACTGTACTTGCTGGGAACAGATGCAAGTGCGATTTGCACTGTGTATGGCAATGGGAGTGCAAAAGTGACTCTTCTTACCAGAAAAAAACTCTTGCTCGTAGGACCAAAAACTGCATGTGTCTCAACTCCATTTAGGACTGGGAAAGAAACGCAAGCTCGCCTTACAAGAAAAACACTCTGCTTTTGAGAAAAGAGCACTCTTCTACTCTACTGTGTTTCCTATAGGGCCAGAACAGTGAGCTTGATCAGTACAAAAGAACTGTGCTTCCTTCACACGGGCCATATCTAGTTCAACTCTGCTTAGGAAACTGACAAGAACAGTAGCTCCTCTTCAGTATGATGCACTGTACTTGCTAGGAACGGACCGAGCGCTATTTGCTCTATGTATGGCAATGGGTGCGCAATAGTGTCTTTCCTTACCAGAAACCAACTCTTAGTCGTAGGACCAGAAACTGCATGTGATTGAACTCCATTTAGGACTGGGAAACAAATGCTAGCTCGCCTTACATGAAACACACTCTGCTTTAGAGAAAAGAGCACTCTTCTACTCTACTGTGTTTCCTATGGGGCCAGAACAGTGAGCTTGCTCAGAACAAGAGAACTGTTCTTCCTACACACACGCGCCATATCTCGTTCAACTCTGCTTAGGAAACTGACAAGAACAGTAGCTCCTCTTCAGTCCGATACACTGTACTTGCTGGGAACAGACGCGAGTGCTCTTTGCACTGTGTATGGCAATGGGAACACAATAGCGACTTTCCTTACCATAAAACAAATCTTGCTCGTAGGGCCAGAAACTGCATGGGATTCAACTCCATTTAGGACTGGGAAAGAAATGCTAGGTCGCCTTACAAGAAACACAATCTGCTTTAGAGAAAAGAGCACTCCTCTACTCTACTGTGTTTCCTATGGGGTCCGAACAGTGAGCTTGCTCAGAACAAAAAAACTGTGCTTCCTACACACATGGCCATATCTAGTTCAATTCTGCTTATAAACCTGACAAGAACAGTAGATCCTCTTCAGTCCAATACACTGTACTTGCTGGGAACAGACACCAGTGCTAATTGTCTTTTGTATGGCAATGGCAGTGCAATAGTGACTCTTCTTACCAGAAAACAACTCTTGCTCGTAGGACCCAAAACTGCATGTGATTCAACTCCATTTAGGACTGGGAAACAAACACTAGCTCACCTTACAAGAAACACATTCTGCATTTGAGAAAGGAGCAGTCTTCTACTCTACTGTGTTTCCTATGGGGTACAAACAGTGAGCTTGCTCGGAACAGAAAATATTGCTTCCTACACACGGACCATATCTAGTTCAACTCTGCTTAGGAAACTGATAAGAACAGTAGCTCCTTTTCACTCCGATACACTGTAATTGCTGGGAACAGACGCGAGTGCTATTTGCACTGTGTATGGCAATGGGAGCGCAATAGTGACTTTCCTTACCAGAAAACATCTCTTGCTCGTAGGACCAGAAACTGCATGTGATTCAACTCCATTTAAAACTGGGAAACAAACACTAGCTCGCCTTACAAGAAACACACCCTGCTTTTGAGAAAAGAGCACTCTTCTACTCTACTGTGTTTCCTATGTGGTCAAAACAGTGAGCTTGCTCAGAACAAAAGAACTGTGCTTCCTACACACACGGGCCATATCTCGTTCAACTCTGTTTAGGAAACTGACAACAACAGTAGCTCCTCTTCAGTCTGATACACTGTACTTGCTGGGAACAGACGCGAGTGCTATTTGCACTGTGTATGGCAATAGGAACACAATAGTGACTTTCCTTACCAGAAAACAACTCTTGCTCATAGGACCAGAAACTGCATGTGATTCAACTCCATTTAGGACTGGGAAAAAAAACACTACCTCGCCTTACAAGAAATACACTCTGCTTTTGAGAAAAGAGCACTCTTTTACTCTCCTGTGTTTCCTAAAGGACCAGAACAGTGAACTTGCTCAGAACAAATGAACTGTGCTTCCTACACTCACGGGCCATATCTAGTTCAACTCTGCTTAGGAAACTGAGAAGAACAGTAGCTCCTCTTCACTCCAATACACTGTACTTGCTGGGAACAGACGCGAGTGCTATTTGCACTGTGTATGGCAATGGGAGCACAATGTGACTTTCCTTACCAGAAAACAACTCTTGTTCGTTGGACCAGAAACTGCATGTGATTCAACTCCATTTAGGACTAGGAAACAAACGCCACCTCGCCTTACAAGAAACACACTCTGCTTTAGATAAAAGAGCACTCATCTACTCTACTGTGATTCCTATAGGGCCAGAACAGTGAGCTTGCTCAGAACATAAGAACAGTGCTTCCTACACACACGGGCCATATCTAGTTCAACTCTGCTTAGGAAACTGACAAGAACAGTAGCTCCTCTTCAGTCCGATACACTGTAATTCCTGGGAACAGACGCAAGTGCTATTTGTACTGTGTATGGCAACAGGAGCGCAATAGTGACTTTCCTTACCAGAAAACAACTCTTGCTCGTAGGACCAGAAACTGCATGTGATTCAACTCCATTTAGGACTGGGAGACAAACGCTAGCTCGACTTACAAGAAACACACTCTGCTTTTGCGAAAAGAGCACTCTTCTACTCTACTGTGTTTCTTATGGGGTCCGAACAGTGAGCTTGCTCAGAACAAAAGAACTGTGCTTCCTACACACACGGCCATATCTAGTTCAATTCTGCTTAGGAACCTGGCAAGAACAGTAGATCCTATTCAGTTCCATACACTGTACTTGCTGGGAAAAGACGCATGTGCTATTGGTCCTGTGTATGGCAATGGGAGCGCAATAGTGACTATTCTTACCATAAAACAACTCATGCTCATAGGACCAGAAACTGCATGTGATTCAACTCCATTTAGGACTGGGATACAAACGCTAGCTCGCCTTACAAGAAACACACTCTGCTTTAGAGGAAAGAGCACTCTTCTACTCTACTGTGTTTCCTGTGGGGTCCAAACAGTGAGCTTGCTCAGAGCAAAAGAACTGTGCTTCCTACACACACGGACCATATGTAGTTCAACTCTGCTTAGGAAACTGACAAGAACAGTAGCTCCTCTTCAGTCCAATACATTGTACTTGCTGGGAACAGACGTGAGTGCTATTTGCACTGTGTATGGCAATGGGAGCACAATAGTGACTTTCCTTACCAGAAAACATCTCTTGCTCATAGGACCAGAAACTGCATGTGATTCAACTCCATTTAGGAATGGGAAACAAACGGTAGCTCTCCTTACAAGAAATACACTCTGATTTTGTAAAAAGAGCACTCTTCTACTCTACTGTGTTTCCTATTGTGTCCAAACAGTGAGCTTGCTCAGAACAAAAGAACTGTGCTTCCTACACACACGGACCATATGTAGTTCAACTCTGCTTAGGAAACTGACAAGAACAGTAGCTGCTCTTCAGTCCAATACACTGTACTTGCTGGGAACAGACGCGAGTGCTATTTGCACAGTGTATGGCAATGAGAACGCAATAGTGACTTTCCTTACCAGAAAACAACTCTTGCTCGTAGGACCACAAACTGCATGTGATTCAACGCCATTTAGGACTGGGAAACAAATGCTAGCTCGCCTTACAAAAACACACTCTGCTTTTGCGAAAAGAGCACTCTTCTACTCTACTGTGTTTCCTATAGGGCCAGAACAGTGAGCTTGCTCAGATCAAATGAACTGTGCTTCCTAGACACACGGGCCATATCTAGTTCAACTCTGCTTAGGAAACTGAGAAGAATAGTAGCTCCTCTTCAGTCCAATACACTGTAATTGCTGGGAACAGACGGGAGTGCTATTTGCACTGTGTATGGCAATGGGAGCGCAACAGTGACTTTCCTTACCAGAAAACAACTCTTGTTCGTAGGACCAGAAACTGCATGTGATTCAACTCCATTTAGGACTGGGAAACAAATGCTAGCTCGCCTTACAAGAAACACACTCTGCTTTTGAGAAAGGAGCACTCTTCTATTCTACTGTGTTTCCTATTAGTCCGAACAGTGAGCTTGCTCAGAACAAAAGAACTGTGCTTCCTACACACATGAACCATATCTAGTTCAACTCTGCTTAGGAAACTGACAAGAACAGTAGCTCCTCTTCAGTCCAATACACTGTAATTCCTGGGAACAGACGCGAGTGCTATTTGTACTGTGTATGGCAATGGTACCGCAATAGTGACTTTCCTTACCAGAAAACAACTCTTGCTCGTAGGACCAGAAACTGCATGTGATTCAACTCCATTTAGGACTGGAAAACAAACGCTAGCTCGCCTTACAAGAAACACACTCTGCTTTTGAGAAAAGAGCACTCTTCTACTCTACTGTGTTTCCTATGGGGTCCGAACAGTGAGCTTGCTCAGAACAAAAGAACTGTGCTTCCTACACACCCGTCCATATCTAGTTCAATTCTGCTTAGGAACCTTACAAGAACAGTAGATCCTACTCAGTCCAATACACTGTACTTGCTGGGAACAGACGCATGTGCTATTGGTCCTGTGTATGGCAATGGCAGCACAATAGTGACTCTTCTTACCAGAAAACAACTCTTGCTCGTAGGACCAGAAACTGCATGTGACTCCACTCCATTTAGGACTGGGAAACAAACGCTAGCTAGCCTTACAAGAAACACACTCTGCTTTAGAGAAAAGAGCACTCTTCTACTCTACTGTGTTCAATATGGGGTGCAAACAGTGAGCTTGCTCAGAACAAAAGAACTGTGCTTCCTACACACACGGAACATATCTAGTTAAACTCTGCTTAGGAAACTGACAAGAACAGTAGCTCCTTTTCAGTCCGATACACTGTACTTGATGGGAACAGACATGAGTGCTATTTGCACTGTGTATGGCAATGGGAGCGCTATAGTGACTTTCCTTACCAGAAAACAACTCTTGCTCGTAGGAACAGAAACTACATGTGATTCAACTCCATTTAGGACTGGGAAAAAATGGTAGCTCGCCTTACAAGAAACATACTCTGCTTTTGAGAAAAGAGCACTCTTCTACTCTACTGTGTTTCCTATGGGGTCCGAACAGTGAGCTTGCTCAGAACAAAAGAACTGTGCTTCCTACACACACGGCCATATCTATTTCAATTCTGCTTAAAAACCTGACAAGAACAGTAGATCCTCTTCAGTCCAATACACTGTACTTGCTGGGAACAGACGCCAGTGCTATTTGTCCTGTGTATGGCAAGGGCAGCGCAATAGTGACTCTTCTAACCATAAAACAATTCTTGCTGGTAGGACCAGAAACTGCATGTGATTCAACTCCATTTAGGACTGGGAAACAAATGCTAGCTCGCCTTACAAGAAACACACTCTGCTTTAGAGAAAAGAGCACTCTTCTACTCTACTGTGTTTCCTATAGTGCCAGAACAGTGAGCTTGCTCAGAACAAAAGAACTGTGCTTCCTACACACATGGCCATATCTAGTTCAACTCTGCTTAGGAAACTGACAAGAACAGTAGCTCCTCTTCAGTCCAATACACTGTAATTCCTGGGAACAGACGCGAGGGCTATTTGTACTGTGTATGGCAATGGGAGCGCAATAGTGACTTTCCTTACCAGAAAACAACTCTTGCTGGTAGTACCAAAAACTGCCTGTGACTCAACTCCATTTAGGACTGGGAAACAAACGCGAGCTCGCCTTACAAGAAACACACTCTGCTTTACAGAAAAGAGCACTCTTCTACTCTACTGTGTTTCCTATAGGTCCAGAACATTGAGCTTGCTCAGAACGTAATAAGTGTGCTTCCTAGACACACGGGACATATCTAGTTCAACTCTGCTTAGGAAACTGAGAAGAACAGTAACTCCTCTTCACTCCAATACACTGTACTTGCTGGGAACAGACGCGAGTTCTATTTGCACTGTGTATGGCAATGGGAGCACAATAGTGACTTTCCTTACCAGAAAACAACTCTTGCTCTTAGGACCAGAAACTGCATGGGATTCAACTCCATTTAGGACTGGGAAACAAAAGCTAGCTTGCCTTACAAGAAACACACTCTGCTTTAGAGAAAAGAGCACTCTTTTACTCTACTGTTTTTCCTATGGGGTCCAAACAGTGAGCTTGCTCAGAACAAAAGAACTGTGCTTCCTACACACACGGACCATATGTAGTTCAACTCTGCTTAGGAAACTGACAAGAACAGTAGCTCCTCTTCAGTCCAATACACTGTACTTGCTAGGAATAGACGCGAGTGCTATTTGCACTGTGTAAGGCAATGAGAACGCAATAGTGACTTTCCTTACCAGAAAACAACTCTTGCTCGTAGGACCACAAACTGCATGTGACTCAACTCCATTTAGGACTGGGAAACAAACACGAGCTCGCCTTACAAGAAACACACTCTGCTTTAGAGAAAAGAGGACTCTTCTACTCTACTGTGATTCCTATAGGGCCAGAACAGTGAGCTTGCTGAGAACAAAAGAACTGTGCTTCCTACACAAACGGATCATACCTAGTTCAACTATGCTTTGGAAACTAACAAGAACAGTAGCTCCTATTCAGTCCAATACACTGTACTTGCTGGGAACAGACGCGAGTGCTATTTGCACTGTGTATGGCAATTGGAGCGAAATAGTGACTCTTCTTACCAGAAAACAACTCTTGCTCGTAGGACCAAAAACTGCATGTGTCTCAACTCCATTTAGGACTGGGAAACAAACGCGAGCTCGCCTTACAAGAAACACACTCTGCTTTAGAGAAAAGAGCACTCTTCTACTCTACTGTGTTTCCTATAGGGCCAGAACAGTGAGCCTGCTCAGAACAAAAGAACTGTGCTTCCTACACAAACGGCCATATCTAGTTCAACTCTGCTTAGGAACCTGACAATAACAGTAGATCCTCTTCAGTCCAATACACTGTACATGCTGGGAACAGACGCCAGCACTATTTGCCCTGTGTATGACAATGGGAGCGCAATAGTGACTCTTCTTACCAGAAAACAACTCTTGCTCATAGGACCAGAAACTGCATGTGATTCAACTCCATTTAGGACTGGGAAACAAACGATAGCTCGTTTTACAAGAAACACACTCTGCTTTTGAGAAAAGAGCACTCTTCTACTCTACAGTGTTTCCTATCGGGCCAGAACAGTGAGCTTGCTGAGAACAAAAGAACTGTGCTTCCTACACACACGGACCATATCTAGTTCAACTCTGCTTAGGAAACTGACAAGAACAGTAGCTCCTATTCAGCCCAATACACTGTACTTGCGAGGAACAGACGCGAGTGCTATTTGCACTGTGTATGGCAATTTGAGCGCAATAGTGACTCTTCTTACCAGAAAACAAATCTTGCTCGTAGGACCAAAAACTGCATGTGTCTCAACTCCATTTGGGACTGGGAAACAAACGTGAGCTCGCCTTACAAGAAACACACTCTGCTTTAGAGAAAAGAGCACTCTTCTACTCAACTGTGTTTCCTATAGGACCAAAACAGTGAGCTTGCTCAGAACTAAAAAACTGTGCTTCCTACACACACGGTCATATCTAGTTCAATTCTGCTTAGGAAACTGACAAGAATAGTAGATCCTCTTCAGTCCAATACACTGTACTTGCTGGGAACAGAAGCGAGTGCTATTTGCCCTGTGTATGACAATGGGAGCACAATAGTGACTCTTCTTACCAGAAAACAACTCTTGCTCGTAGGACCAGAAACTGCATGTGTTTCAACTCCATTTAGGACTGGGAAACAAATGCTAGCTTGCCTTACATGAAACACACTCTGCTTTTGAGAAAAGAGCACTCTTCTACTCTACTGAGTTTCCTATGGGGTCCGAACAGTGAGCTTGCTCAGAACAAAAGAACTGTGCTTCCTACACACACGGGCCATATCTAGTTCAACTCTGCTTAAAAAACTGACAAGAACAGTAGATCCTCTTCAGTCCAATACACTGTACTTGCTGGGAACAGATGCAAGTGCTATTTGCACTGTGTATGGCAATGAGAGTGCAATAGTGACTCTTCTTACCAGAAAACAACTCTTGCTCGTAGGACCAAAAACTGCATGTGTCTCAACTCCATTTAGGACAGGGAAAGAAACGCTAGCTCGCCTTACAAGAAAAACACTTTGCTTTTGACAAAAGAGCATTCTTCTACTATACTGTGTTTCCTATAGCGCCAGATGAGTGAGCTTCCTCAGAACAAAAGAACTGAGCTTCCTACACACACGGACCATATCTAGTTCCACTCTGCTTAGGAAACTGACAAGAACAGTAGCTCCTATTCAGTCCAATACACTGTACTTGCTGGGAACAGACGCGAGTGCTATTTGCAATGTGTATGGCAATTGGAGCATAATAGTGACTCTTCTTACCAGAAAACAACTCTTGCTCGTAGGAGCAAAAACTACATGTGACTCAACTCCATTTAGGACTGGGAAACAAATGCGAGATCGCCTTACAAGAAACACACTCTGCTTTAGAGAAAAGAGCACTCTTCTACTCTACTGTGTTTCCTATAGGGCCAAAAGAGTGAGCTTGCTCAGAACAAAAGAACTGTGCTTCCTAAGCACAAAGTCATATCTAGTTCAATTCTGCTTAGGAAACTGACAAGAATAGTAGATCCTCTTCAGTACAAAACACTGTACTTGCTGGGAACAGACGTGAGTGCTATATGCCCTGTGTATGACAATGGGAGCGCAATAGTGACTCTTCTTACCAGAAAACAACTCTTGCTCCTAGGACCAGAAACTGCATGGGATTCAACTCCAGTTAAGACTGGGAAACAAATACTAGCTCGCCTTACAAAAAACACACTCTGCTTTTGAGAAGAGAGCACTCTTCTACTCTACTGTGTTTCCTATGGGGTCCAAACAGTGAGCTTGCTCAGAACAAAAGAACTGTGCTTCCTACACACACGGACCATATCTAGTTCAACTCTGCTTAGGAACCTGACAAGAACAGTAGCTCCTCTTCAGTCCAATACACTGTACTTGCTGGGAACAGACGCGAGTGCTATTTGCACTGTGTATGGCAATTGGAGCACAATAGTGACTCGTCTTACCAGAAAACAACTCTTGCTCGTAGGACAAAAAACTGCATGTGACTCAACTCCATTTAGGACTGGGAAACAAACGCGAGTTCGCCTTACAAGAAACACACTCTGCTTTTGAGAAAAGAGCACTCTTCTACTTTACTGTGTTTACAATGGGGTCCAAACAGTGAGCTTACTCAGAACAAAAGAACTGTGCTTCCTACACACACGGGTCATATCTCATTAAACTCTGCTTAGGAAACTGACAAGAACAGTAGCTCCTCTTCAGTCCGATACACTGTACTTGCTGGGAACAGACGCGATTGCTACTTGCACTGTGTATGGCAATGGGAGCACAATAGTGACTTCCTTACCAGAAAACAACTCTTGCTCGTAGGACAGGAAACTACATGTGATTCAACTCCATTTAGGACTGGGAAACAAACGCTAGCTGGCCTTACAAGAAACACACTCTGCTTTTGAGAAAAGAGCACTCTTCTACTCTACTGTGTTTCCTAGAGGGCCACAAGAGTGAGCTTGCTCAGAACAAAAGAACTGTGCTTCCTACACACACGGGCCATATCTAGTTCAACTCTGCTTAGGAAACTGACAAGAACAGTAGCTCCTCTTCAGTCCAATACACTGTACTTGCTGGGAACAGACGTGAGCGCTATTTGCACTGTGTATGGCAATGGGAGCACAATGGTGACTTTCCTTACCAGAAAACAACTCTTGCTCGTAGGACCAGAAACTGTATGTGATTCAACTCCATTTAGGACTGGGAAACAAATGCTATCTCGCCTTACAATAAACACAATCTGCTTTAGAGAAAAGAGCACTCTTCTACTCCACTGTGTTTCCTATGGGGTCCGAACAGTGAGCTTGCTCAGAACAAAAAAACTGTGCTTCCTACACACATGGCCATATCTAGTTCAATTCTGCTTATAAACCTGACAACAAGAGTAGATCCTCTTCAGTCCAATACACTGTACTTGCTGGGAACAGACACAGTGCTATTTGTCCTGTGTATGGCAATGGCAGCGCAATAGTGACTCTTCTTTCCAGAAAACAACTCTTTCTGTTAGGACCCGAAACTGCATGTGATTCAACTCCATTTAGGACTGGGAAACAAACACTAGCTCACCTTACAAGAAACACACTCTGCTTTTGAGAAAAGAGCACTCTTCTACTTTACTGTGTTTCCTATGGGGTCCAAACAGTGAGCTTGCTCAGAACAAAAAACTGTGCTTCCTACACACGGACAATATCTAGTTCAACTCTGCTTAGGAAACTGACAAGAACAGTAGCTCCTCTTCAGTCCGATACACTATACTTGCTGGGAACAGACGCGGTTGCTATTTGCACTGTGTATGGCAATGGGAACACAACAGTTACTTCCTTACCAGAAAACAACTCTTGCTCGTTTGACCAGAAACTGCATGTGATTCAACTCCATTTAGGACTGGGAAACAAACGCTAGCTCGCCTTACAAGAAACACACTCTGCTTTTGAGAAAAGAGCACTCTTCTACTCTACTGTGTTTCTTATCGGGCCAGAACACTGAGCTTGCTGAGAACAAACGAACTGTGCTTCCTACACACACGGACCATATCTAGTTCAACTCTGCTTAGGAAACTGACAAGAACAGTAGCTCCTATTCAGTCCAATACACTGTACTTGCTGGGAACAGACGCGAGTGCAATTTGCACTGTGTATGGCAATTGGAGCACAATAGTGACTCTTCTTACCAGAAAACAACTCTTGCTCGTAGGAGCAAAAACTGCATGTGACTCAACTCCATTTAGGACTGGGAAACAAATGCGAGCTCGCCTTACAAGAAACACACTCTGCTTTTGAGTAAAGAGCACTCTTCTTCTCTACTGTGTTTCCTACAGGGCCAAAAGTGTGAGCTTGCTCAGAACAAAAGAACTGTGCTTCCTAAACACACGGTCATATCTAGTTCAATTCTGCTTAGGAAACTGACAAGAATAGTAGATCCTCTTCAGTCCAAAACACTGTACTTGCTGGGAACAGACGCGAGTGCTATATGCCCTGTGTATGACAATGGGAGCTCATTAGTGACTCTTCTTACCAGAAAACAACTCTTGTTCCTAGGACCAGAAACTGCATGGAATTCAACTCCAGTTAAGACTGGGAAACAAATGCTAGCTCTCCTTACAAGAAACACACTCTGCTTTTGAGAAGAGAGCACTCTTCTACTCTACAGTGTTTCCTATGGCGTCCAAACAGTGAGCTTGCTCAGAATAAAAGAACTGTGCTTCCTACACACACGGACCATATCTAGTTCAACTCTGCATAGGAACCTGACAAGAACAGTAGCTCCTCTTCAGTCCATTACACTGTACTTGCTGGGAACAGACGCGAGTGCTATTTGCACTGTGTATGGCAATTGGAGCACAATAGTGACTCGTCTTACCAGAAAACAACTCTTGATCGTAGGACAAAAACTGCATGTGACTCAACTCCATTTAGGACTGGGAAACAACGCGAGTTCGCCTTACAAGAAACACACTCTGCTTTAGAGAAAAGAGCACTCTTCTACTCTACTGTGTTTCCTATAGGGCCAAAAGAGTGAGCTTGCTCAGAACAAAAGAACTGTGCTTCCTAAACAAACGGTCATATCTAGTTCAATTCTGCTTAGGAAACTGACAAGAATAGTAGATCCATTTCAGTCCAAAACACTGTACTTGCTGGGAACAGACGCGAGTGCTATATACCCTGTGTATGACAATGGGAGCGCTATAGTGACTCTTCTTACCAGAAAACAACTCTTGCTCCTAGGACCAGAAACTGCATGGGATTCAACTCCAGTTAAGACTGGGAAACAAATACTAGCTCGCCTTACAAAAACCACACTCTGCTTTTGAGAAGAGAGCACTCTTCTACTCTACTGTGTTTCCTATGGGGTCCAAACAGTGAGCTTGCTCAGAACAAAAGAACTGTGCTTCCTACACACACGGACCATATCTAGTTCAACTCTGCTTAGGAACCTGACAAGAACAGTAGCTCCTCTTCAGTCCAATACACTGTACTTGCTGGGAACAGACGCGAGTGCTATTTGCACTGTGTATGGCAATTGGAGCACAATAGTGACTCGTCTTACCAGAAAACAACTCTTGCTCGTAGGACAAAAAACTGCATGTGACTCAACTCCATTTAGGACTGGGAAACAAACGCGAGTTCGCCTTACAAGAAACACACTCTGCTTTTGAGAAAAGAGCACTCTTCTACTTTACTGTGTTTACAATGGGGTCCAAACAGTGAGCTTACTCAGAACAAAAGAACTGTGCTTCCTACACACACGGGTCATATCTCATTCAACTCTGCTTAGGAAACTGACAAGAACAGTAGCTCCTCTTCAGTCCGATACACTGTACTTGCTGGGAACAGACGCGATTGCTACTTGCACTGTGTATGGCAATGGGAGCACAATAGTGACTTCCTTACCAGAAAACAACTCTTGCTCGTAGGACAGGAAACTACATGTGATTCAACTCCATTTAGGACTGGGAAACAAACGCTAGCTGGCCTTACAAGAAACACACTCTGCTTTTGAGAAAAGAGCACTCTTCTACTCTACTGTGTTTCCTAGAGGGCCAGAAGAGTGAGCTTGCTCAGAACAAAAGAACTGTGCTTCCTACACACACGGGCCATATCTAGTTCAACTCTGCTTAGGAAACTGACAAGAACAGTAGCTCCTCTTCAGTCCAATACACTGTACTTGCTGGGAACAGACGTGAGCGCTATTTGCACTGTGTATGGCAATGGGAGCACAATGGTGACTTTCCTTACCAGAAAACAACTCTTGCTCGTAGGACCAGAAACTGTATGTGATTCAACTCCATTTAGGACTGGGAAACAAATGCTATCTCGCCTTACAATAAACACAATCTGCTTTAGAGAAAAGAGCACTCTTCTACTCCACTGTGTTTCCTATGGGGTCCGAACAGTGAGCTTGCTCAGAACAAAAAAACTGTGCTTCCTACACACATGGCCATATCTAGTTCAATTCTGCTTATAAACCTGACAACAAGAGTAGATCCTCTTCAGTCCAATACACTGTACTTGCTGGGAACAGACACAGTGCTATTTGTCCTGTGTATGGCAATGGCAGCGCAATAGTGACTCTTCTTTCCAGAAAACAACTCTTTCTGTTAGGACCCGAAACTGCATGTGATTCAACTCCATTTAGGACTGGGAAACAAACACTAGCTCACCTTACAAGAAACACACTCTGCTTTTGAGAAAAGAGCACTCTTCTACTTTACTGTGTTTCCTATGGGGTCCAAACAGTGAGCTTGCTCAGAACAAAAAACTGTGCTTCCTACACACGGACAATATCTAGTTCAACTCTGCTTAGGAAACTGACAAGAACAGTAGCTCCTCTTCAGTCCGATACACTATACTTGCTGGGAACAGACGCGGTTGCTATTTGCACTGTGTATGGCAATGGGAACACAACAGTTACTTCCTTACCAGAAAACAACTCTTGCTCGTTTGACCAGAAACTGCATGTGATTCAACTCCATTTAGGACTGGGAAACAAACGCTAGCTCGCCTTACAAGAAACACACTCTGCTTTTGAGAAAAGAGCACTCTTCTACTCTACTGTGTTTCTTATCGGGCCAGAACACTGAGCTTGCTGAGAACAAACGAACTGTGCTTCCTACACACACGGACCATATCTAGTTCAACTCTGCTTAGGAAACTGACAAGAACAGTAGCTCCTATTCAGTCCAATACACTGTACTTGCTGGGAACAGACGCGAGTGCAATTTGCACTGTGTATGGCAATTGGAGCACAATAGTGACTCTTCTTACCAGAAAACAACTCTTGCTCGTAGGAGCAAAAACTGCATGTGACTCAACTCCATTTAGGACTGGGAAACAAATGCGAGCTCGCCTTACAAGAAACACACTCTGCTTTTGAGTAAAGAGCACTCTTCTTCTCTACTGTGTTTCCTACAGGGCCAAAAGTGTGAGCTTGCTCAGAACAAAAGAACTGTGCTTCCTAAACACACGGTCATATCTAGTTCAATTCTGCTTAGGAAACTGACAAGAATAGTAGATCCTCTTCAGTCCAAAACACTGTACTTGCTGGGAACAGACGCGAGTGCTATATGCCCTGTGTATGACAATGGGAGCTCATTAGTGACTCTTCTTACCAGAAAACAACTCTTGTTCCTAGGACCAGAAACTGCATGGAATTCAACTCCAGTTAAGACTGGGAAACAAATGCTAGCTCTCCTTACAAGAAACACACTCTGCTTTTGAGAAGAGAGCACTCTTCTACTCTACAGTGTTTCCTATGGCGTCCAAACAGTGAGCTTGCTCAGAATAAAAGAACTGTGCTTCCTACACACACGGACCATATCTAGTTCAACTCTGCATAGGAACCTGACAAGAACAGTAGCTCCTCTTCAGTCCATTACACTGTACTTGCTGGGAACAGACGCGAGTGCTATTTGCACTGTGTATGGCAATTGGAGCACAATAGTGACTCGTCTTACCAGAAAACAACTCTTGATCGTAGGACAAAAACTGCATGTGACTCAACTCCATTTAGGACTGGGAAACAACGCGAGTTCGCCTTACAAGAAACACACTCTGCTTTAGAGAAAAGAGCACTCTTCTACTCTACTGTGTTTCCTATAGGGCCAAAAGAGTGAGCTTGCTCAGAACAAAAGAACTGTGCTTCCTAAACAAACGGTCATATCTAGTTCAATTCTGCTTAGGAAACTGACAAGAATAGTAGATCCATTTCAGTCCAAAACACTGTACTTGCTGGGAACAGACGCGAGTGCTATATACCCTGTGTATGACAATGGGAGCGCTATAGTGACTCTTCTTACCAGAAAACAACTCTTGCTCCTAGGACCAGAAACTGCATGGGATTCAACTCCAGTTAAGACTGGGAAACAAATACTAGCTCGCCTTACAAAAACCACACTCTGCTTTTGAGAAGAGAGCACTCTTCTACTCTACTGTGTTTCCTATGGGGTCCAAACAGTGAGCTTGCTCAGAACAAAAGAACTGTGCTTCCTACACACACGGACCATATCTAGTTCAACTCTGCTTAGGAACCTGACAAGAACAGTAGCTCCTCTTCAGTCCAATACACTGTACTTGCTGGGAACAGACGCGAGTGCTATTTGCACTGTGTATGGCAATTGGAGCACAATAGTGACTCGTCTTACCAGAAAACAACTCTTGCTCGTAGGACAAAAAACTGCATGTGACTCAACTCCATTTAGGACTGGGAAACAAACGCGAGTTCGCCTTACAAGAAACACACTCTGCTTTTGAGAAAAGAGCACTCTTCTACTTTACTGTGTTTACAATGGGGTCCAAACAGTGAGCTTACTCAGAACAAAAGAACTGTGCTTCCTACACACACGGGTCATATCTCATTCAACTCTGCTTAGGAAACTGACAAGAACAGTAGCTCCTCTTCAGTCCGATACACTGTACTTGCTGGGAACAGACGCGATTGCTACTTGCACTGTGTATGGCAATGGGAGCACAATAGTGACTTCCTTACCAGAAAACAACTCTTGCTCGTAGGACAGGAAACTACATGTGATTCAACTCCATTTAGGACTGGGAAACAAACGCTAGCTGGCCTTACAAGAAACACACTCTGCTTTTGAGAAAAGAGCACTCTTCTACTCTACTGTGTTTCCTAGAGGGCCAGAAGAGTGAGCTTGCTCAGAACAAAAGAACTGTGCTTCCTACACACACGGGCCATATCTAGTTCAACTCTGCTTAGGAAACTGACAAGAACAGTAGCTCCTCTTCAGTCCAATACACTGTACTTGCTGGGAACAGACGTGAGCGCTATTTGCACTGTGTATGGCAATGGGAGCACAATGGTGACTTTCCTTACCAGAAAACAACTCTTGCTCGTAGGACCAGAAACTGTATGTGATTCAACTCCATTTAGGACTGGGAAACAAATGCTATCTCGCCTTACAATAAACACAATCTGCTTTAGAGAAAAGAGCACTCTTCTACTCCACTGTGTTTCCTATGGGGTCCGAACAGTGAGCTTGCTCAGAACAAAAAAACTGTGCTTCCTACACACATGGCCATATCTAGTTCAATTCTGCTTATAAACCTGACAACAAGAGTAGATCCTCTTCAGTCCAATACACTGTACTTGCTGGGAACAGACACAGTGCTATTTGTCCTGTGTATGGCAATGGCAGCGCAATAGTGACTCTTCTTTCCAGAAAACAACTCTTTCTGTTAGGACCCGAAACTGCATGTGATTCAACTCCATTTAGGACTGGGAAACAAACACTAGCTCACCTTACAAGAAACACACTCTGCTTTTGAGAAAAGAGCACTCTTCTACTTTACTGTGTTTCCTATGGGGTCCAAACAGTGAGCTTGCTCAGAACAAAAAACTGTGCTTCCTACACACGGACAATATCTAGTTCAACTCTGCTTAGGAAACTGACAAGAACAGTAGCTCCTCTTCAGTCCGATACACTGTACTTGCTGGGAACAGACGCGGGTGCTATTTGCACTGTGTATGGCAATGGGAGCACAACAGTTACTTCCTTACCAGAAAACAACTCTTGCACGTTTGACCAGAAACAGCATGTGATTCAACTCCATTTAGGACTGGGAAACAAACGCTAGCTCGCCTTACAAGAAACACACTCTGCTTTTGAGAAAAGAGCACTCTTCTACTCTACTGTGTTTCCTATCGGGCCAGAACACTGAGCTTGCTGAGAACAAACGAACTGTGCTTCCTACACACACGGACCATATCTAGTTCAACTCTGCTTAGGAAACTGACAAGAACAGTAGCTCCTATTCAGTCCAATACACTGTACTTGCTGGGAACAGACGCGAGTGCTATTTGCAATGTGAATGGCAATTGGAGCACAATAGTGACTCTTCTTACCAGAAAACAACTCTTGCTCGTAGGAGCAAAAACTGCATGTGACTCAACTCCATTTAGGACTGGGAAACAAACGCGAGCTCGCCTTACAAGAAACACACTCTGCTTTTGAGTAAAGAGCACTCTTCTTCTCTACTGTGTTTCCTATAGGGCCAAAAGTGTGAGCTTGCTCAGAACAAAAGAACTGTGCTTCCTTAACACACGGTCATATCTAGTTCAATTCTGCTTAGGAAACTGACAAGAATAGTAGATCCTCTTCAGTCCAAAACACTGTACTTGCTGGGAACAGACACGAGTGCTATATGCCCTGTGTATGACAATGGGAGCTCAATAGTGACTCTTCTTACCAGAAAACAACTCTTGTTCCTAGGACCAGAAACTGCATGGAATTCAACTCCAGTTAAGACTGGGAAACAAATGCTAGCTCTCCTTACAAGAAACACACTCTGCTTTTGAGAAGAGAGCACTCTTGTACTCTACAGTGTTTCCTATGGTGTCCTAACAGTGAGCTTGCTCAGAATAAAAGAACTGTGCTTCCTACACACACGGACCATATCTAGTTCAACTCTGCATAGGAACCTGACAAGAACAGTAGCTCCTCTTCAGTCCATTACACTGTACTTGCTGGGAACAGACGCGAGTGCTATTTGCACTGTGTATGGCAATTGGAGCACAATAGTGACTCGTCTTACCAGAAAACAACTCTTGCTCGTAGGACAAGTACTGCATGTGACTCAACTCCATTTAGGACTGGGAAACAAACGCTAGCTCGCCTTACAAGAAACACACTCTGCTTTAGAGAAAAGAGCACTCTTCTACTCTACTGTGTTTCCTATAGGGCCAAAAGAGTGAGCTTGCTCAGAACAAAAGAACTGTGCTTCCTAAACACACGGTCATATCTAGTTCAATTCTGCTTAGGAAACTGACAAGAATAGTAGATCCTCTTCTGTCCAAAACACTGTACTTGCTGGGAACAGACGCGAGTGCTATATGCCCTGTGTATGACAATGGGAGCTCAATAGTGACTCTTCTTACCAGAAAACTACTCTTGCTCCTAGGACCAGAAACTGCATGGGATTCAACTCCAGTTAAGACTGGGAAACAAATACTAGCTCGCCTTACAAAAAACACACTCTGCTTTTGAGAAGAGAGCACTCTTCTACTCTACTGTGTTTCCTATGGGGTCCAAACAGTGAGCTTGCTCAGAACAAAAGAACTGTGCTTCCTACACACACGGACCATATCTAGTTCAACTCTGCTTAGGAACCTGACAAGAACAGTAGCTCCTCTTCAGTCCAATACACTGTACTTGCTGGGAACAGACGCGAGTGCTATTTGAACTGTGTATGGCAATTGGAGCACAATAGTGACTCGTCTTACCAGAAAACATCTCTTGCTCATAGGACAAAAAACTGCATGTGACTCAACTCCATTTAGGACTGGGAAACAAACGCGAGTTCGCCTTACAAGAAACACACTCTGCTTTTGAGAAAAGAGCACTCTTCTACTTTACTGTGTTTACAATGGGGTCCAAACAGTGAGCTTACTCAGAACAAAAGAACTGTGCTTCCTACACACACGGGTCATATCTCATTCAACTCTGCTTAGGAAACTGACAAGAACAGTAGCTCCTCTTCAGTCCGATACACTGTACTTGCTGGGAACAGACGCGAGTGCTACTTGCACTGTGTATGGCAATGGGAGCACAATAGTGACTTCCTTACCAGAAAACAACTCTTGCTCGTAGGACAGGAAACTACATGTGATTCAACTCCATTTAGGACTGGGAAACAAACGCTAGCTGGCCTTACAAGAAACACACTCTGCTTTTGAGAAAAGAGCACTCTTCTACTCTACTGTGTTTCCTAGAGGGCCAGAAGAGTGAGCTTGCTCAGAACAAAAGAACTGTGCTTCCTACACACACGGGCCATATCTAGTTCAACTCTGCTTAGGAAACTGACAAGAACAGTAGCTCCTCTTCAGTCCAATACACTGTACTTGCTGGGAACAGACGTGAGTGCTATTTGCACTGTGTACGGCAAAGGGATCACAATAGTGACTTTCCTTACCAGAAAACAACTCTTGCTCGTAGGACCAGAAACTGTATGTGATTCAACTCCATTTAGGACTGGGAAACAAAGCTATCTCGCCTTACAATAAACACAATCTGCTTTAGAGAAAAGAGCACTCTTCTACTCTACTGTGTTTCCTATGGGGTCCGAACAGTGAGCTTGCTCAGAACAAAAAAACTGTGCTTCCTACACACATGGCCATATCTAGTTCAATTCTGCTTATAAACCTGACAAGAAGAGTAGATCCTCTTCAGTCCAATACACTGTACTTGCTGGGAACAGACAACAGTGCTATTTGTCCTGTGTATGGCAATGGCAGCGCAATAGTGACTCTTCTTTCCAGAAAACAACTCTTGCTGTTAGGACCCGAAACTGCATGTGATTCAACTCCATTTAGGACTGGGAAACAAACACTAGCTCACCTTACAAGAAACACACTCTGCTTTTGAGAAAAGAGCACTCTTCTACTTTACTGTGTTTACAATGGGGTCCAAACAGTGAGCTTGCTCAGAACAAAAAATTGTGCTTCCTACACACGGACAGTATCTAGTTCAACTCTGCTTAGGAAACTGACAATAACAGTAGCTCCTCTTCAGTCCGATACACTGTACTTGCTGGGAACAGACGCGGGTGCTATTTGCACTGTGTATGGCAATGGGAGCACAACAGTTACTTCCTTACCAGAAAACAACTCTTGCTCGTTTGAGCAGAAAGTGCATGTGATTCAACTCCATTTAGGACTGGGAAACAAACGCTAGCTCGCCTTACAAGAAACACACTCTGCTTTTGAGAAAAGAGCACTGTTCTACTCTACTGTGTTTCCTATCGGGCCAGAACACTGAGCTTGCTGAGAACAAAAGAACTGTGCTTCCTACACACACGGATCATATCTAGTTCAACTCTGCTTAGGAAACTGACAAGAACAGTAGCTCCTATTCAGTCCAATACACTTTACTTGCTGGGAACAGATGCAAGTGCTATTTGCACTATGTATGGCAATGAGAGTGCAATAGTGACTCTTCTTACCAAAAAAAAACTCTTGCTCATAGGACCAAAAACTGCATGTGTCTCAACTCCATTTAGGACTGGGAAAGAAACGCTAGCTCGCCTTACAAGAAAAACTCTTTGCTTTTGACAAAAGAGCATTCTTCTACTATACTGTGTTTCCTATAGGGCCAGATGAGTGAGCTTCCTCAGAACAAAAGAACTGTGCTTCCTACACACACGGACCATATCTAGTTCAACTCTGATTAGGAAACTGACAAGAACAGTAGCTCCTATTCAGTCCAATACACTGTACTTGCTGGGAACAGACGCGAGTGCTATTTGCAATGTGAATGGCAATTGGAGCACAATAGTGACTCTTCTTACCAGAAAACAACTCTTGCTCGTAGGAGCAAAAACTGCATGTGACTCAACTCCATTTAGGACTGGGAAACAAACGCGAGCTCGCCTTACAAGAAACACACTCTGCTTTAGAGAAAAGACCACTCTTCTACTCTACTGTGTTTCCTATAGGGCCAAAAGAGTGAGCTTGCTCAGAACAAAAGAACTGTGCTTCCTTAACACACGGTCATATCTAGTTCAATTCTGCTTAGGAAACTGACAAGAATAGTAGATCCTCTTCAGTCCAAAACACTGTACTTGCTGGGAACAGACGCGAGTGCTATATGCCCTGTGTATGACAATGGGAGCGCAATAGTGACTCTTCTTACCAGAAAACAACTCTTGCTCCTAGGACCAGAAACTGCATGGGATTCAACTCCAGTTAAGACTGGGAAACAAATACTAGCTCGCCTTACAAAAAACACACTCTGCTTTTGAGAAGAGAGCACTCTTCTACTCTACTGTGTTTCCTATGGGGTCCAAACAGTGAGCTTGCTCAGAACAAAAGAACTGTGCTTCCTACACACACGGACCATATCTAGTTCAACTCTGCTTAGGAACCTGACAAGAACAGTAGCTCCTCTTCAGTCCAATACACTGTACTTGCTGGGAACAGACGCGAGTGCTATTTGCACTGTGTATGGCAATTGGGGCACAATAGTGACTCGTCTTAAAAGAAAACAACTCTTGCTCGTAGGACAAAAAACTGCATGTGACTCAACTCCATTTAGGACTGGGAAACAAACGCGAGTTCGCCTTACAAGAAACACACTCTGCTTTGAGAAAAGAGCACTCTTCTACTCAACTGTGTTTCCATTAAGACCAAAACAGTGAGCTTGCTCAGAACAAAAGAACTGTGCTATCTACACATACGGTCATATCTAGTTCAATTCTGCTTAGGAAATTGACAAGAATAGTAGATCCTCTTCAGTGCAATACACTGTACTTGCTGGGAACAGATGCCAGTGCTATTTGTCCTGTGTATGGTAATGGCAGCGCAATAGTGACTATTCTTACCATAAAACAATTCTTGCTCGTAGGACCAGAAACTGCATGTGATTAAACTCCATTTAGGACTGGGACACAAACGCTAGCTCGCCTTACAAGAAACACACTCTGCTTTTGAGAAAAGAGCACTGTTCTACTCTACTGTGTTTCCTATAGGGCCAGAACAGTGAGCTTCCTGAGAACAAAAGAACTGTGCTTCCTACACAAACGGACCATATCTAGTTCAACTATGTTTTGGAAAGTAACAAGAACAGTAGCTCCTATTCAGTCCAATACACTGTACTTGCTGGGAACAGACGTGAGTGCTATTTGCACTGTGTATGGCAATTGGAGCGAAATAGTGACTCTTCTTACCAGAAAACAACACTTGCTCATAGGAGCAAAAACTGCATGTGACTCAACTCCATTTAGGACTGGGAAACAAACGCGAGCTCGCCTTACAAGAAACACACTCTGCTTTAGAGAAAAGAGCACTCTTCTACTCTACTGTGATTCCTATAGGGCCAGAACAGTGAGCTTGCTCAGAACAAAAGAACTGTGCTTCCTACACACACGGCCATATCTAGTTCAACTCTGCTTAGGAACCTGACAAGAACAGTAGATCCTCTTCAGTCCAATACACTGTACATGCTGGGAACAGACGCCAGCGCTATTTGCCCTGTGTATGAAAATGGGAGCGCAATAG